>NC_079498.1:11342410-11469163 GCF_030052815.1 Hevea brasiliensis
AAAATAATTTTAGTAATAAAATATATCTTCATGAATAAGCTCTTTATAATAAATAAAATAAATATAGAAAAGGATGAAAAACTTAAGAGGTGAGTTACGTATAATTTAATTTCGAGAGAGATTTAAATTTAAAATTTTATAATTTTAAAAATTATTATTATTAAATTAAAATTAATTAATAATACAATTAGGAGTTCAATTTGGGGAAACAAGTAATGACCAATTTTAAATAAAGTCAATAATTTGGCCGAGTCGTTCAACAATCTGGTCAACCAAGTATGTGAGCCTTTGACTATTCAAAACCATGTGAAATTTTGACCAAGTAATGCATCGAGATTTCTTCTTCCATTCATTAAAACTAAATAAATCCAACCTATTAATTCAATGAGTTTGATTTGATAAATTTTAAATTAATTACATGTTAATTTAATACTTTAATTTATAAAAATTTTAATTAAATTAATTCAATAAAATTTTTTTATAAATATATCAATATAATATTAAAATTATGTATTTAAAATTAATTATTACTATTAGATAAAGTTTAATTAAATGGCACAAAATGCAAACTCACAACTTTTTTTTTTATAAGGAGAAATATCCAAAAAAAAATCTCAAATTTTACATATTTTTATAATTGTATTCTTATTTTTATTAATAATTATATTCTGAATTATTGGCAATAATATAATTATACTGCACCATTAGAAATTAATAAAATTAATATCTCAGTAATGTCTTAATTTATTAAAATTTACTAAGTACCACCATTAAATCATAATAGAGGTGACAGTTTTATTAATTTCTACCAATGTAGTTATAAATAAAATACAATTAATCTATCGTTAAAAAAAATTTTAATGTAATTATAAAAATAAGTAAATTTTGAGATGACCAAGTATTATTCATAAATCATGATAATTAATATGTAATAATAAATTTTTCTCATATATTAATATGTAATATGTAATTATAAAAATAAGTAAATTTAGCTTTTCGCTAAATGTTCAATTTAGTCCTTATATTTATTGGTAAGTTTAATTTGGCTCATTTTTTATTTTTTTTTTTTAATTTAACTCGAAAAGTTTCAATTTAATTCAAAAATTAAAATTTATGGGTTAAATCTCTTAATTTTTTGATTTAAATAAAAAATTCAAAAGTTTAATTTTTTAATTTTAAAATTAATTTTTGAAATTTGGATATGAAAATGCTAATAAAAAGATAAGATGATTATTTTTCCTTCATATTTAATAGAGTGTTTGTTTTAATTTATAAGCTTTAAAAATAAATAAATTAATTTATTTATAATAATTTTTAGATATATAAATTCAATTTATAAATTACAAAAAATAAATTGAAAACTCGGTTAATATTAGTATTTATAAGCTAATTTGATAATGTATTTTACAATATTATTCTCATTTAATTTTTAAAATTTAATCATAAATCTTATTTGACATATTATTAGTTATTTTAATAATAAATATACTTATAAATTATTTTTTACTAAACAAATTAATCATTTATTAGTCATTTATAAGTACTATAATTAAATATGTAACTACATAAAATTTTAATATTTACAAATTCAAATTAGCTTATAAATATTAATGCTTGTAAGCTAATTTTTATAAATTAGACTAAACACTTTCTAATAAATTGATCGATATAATTTCAAGTTTAAGTCTTTCATTAATTATTTATTCTAAAATTTATTTTTTTAGATCAGAATTATTTAAAAAAAAGAATTACTTCTATTATGTACTCCTTTAATGGTTACTCCATTAATTAAACTTCAGCTTTACCAACAAGAAAAAAATTAATATAAAAAAATAAAAATATCATGTTGATTTTTGCATTCAAGATTCAATAATGAAGAATTGTAAAGAATTCGCAGGAATACATTTTTGACAATTTGAAAGAGATGGACCCACAAGATTAATTTTGTTTTCTATTGATTACAACAATAATTAAAATTTGAATTATTTCTATAATTAGATTTGCCATGGATTAAGGAGGTTGGATGTGATGGGAAATGCCAATCAAAAGATAAGATAATTATTTTTCCTTCATATTTAACAGGGTATTTTTCATGTTTAAAATATACAATGTTACATCCAACTTCCTTAACATTATTCCCCTATTTAGAAACTAAAATTTTATAAAAAATTAATTTAATTAATTTATTTATGTTTTTTCTCATTAATTTAAAAAAAATAATTTAAAAAATATAAAAATTAAGTATAATTATGTAAAAATTCAATTAAATTAGTGAATTGAAAGGGAAGAAATGAGAATGGAAGCGAGCCCTCTAACCAATTTATTTAGTATTTTTTTTTTCAAGAAAAGAGAAGGAAATTGTCAACTTTCTTAGAGAAGGAAAAATAAAATCCAAATGCATATTAGAAATTGTGAACTTTCAACAAGTTGGGATGGTAATTTGTATCTCTTATCAATCAGGGTACTAGGATTACTACAAGAATAATAATCGTAATAACATCAAATTGATGTGAGGGATTGCATTCTTTAAATCGCCCCACAAGAAACAGACTCAATCTTGATGCGTCAAAATTAGCCTGAAAATATCATCATAAATATCAGAAAGAATGGAATAGCTATGTGGGAGAAGTCTGTTATTGTCCGAATGGGACAAAATATATAACACCTTTTTCAATCAGCAGAAACAAATTCTGGGGCTTAGGCCTACAAGTTCCTAGTTCAAGCATTGCGTTGTAATTGAATATACGCAAGAGCTAACATGATTCTGCAGATTTTTGACATTCATGTCCAACAGAGTAAATTATTATTTTTGGATTGCATCAGTTTAATTATCAATAGCCAGCAAATCCTACACCAAAAAAGCTGGAGTATAACATCCATCAAAAACAAAGATTAGAGAATAATCATTCATCAGGTATACTGGGATAGAATTTGGCAATTGGACTTCTTCATATTTGATGCAGAAAATATCACCTCAAATTCACATGTATCAGCTATAAATTGTAATTCTGTTTCAAGGGTAAGAAGAAACTGACGAGTTTTCCATGCAAAATTTTAATTTTCCTTAATTTTTCACCCAACAAGAGCATATTTGATATTGTATTCATACATCAGTTATGCTTACTTGCAAAGCAGAGAGTTTTGTGCTGGGGAGGCCCTATATCAGTGCATGTCTAATTTTACCTCTATATGCTTAATTGCTGATTGCTTCAAATGGCCCTGCCAACATAACTGTGAGTAGTTCTGAAAACTAATAAAACAGTCTGTTTGAATTCTCACAGAGATTCATCCAGTGAGAAAGTATCTTCATTGAATTCTGAATCCACCCCTTCATGCCCGTCAAACTCGCCAAGTCCTAATAGCGTCTCAATTGGAAGTTCTCCATTTTTTGTGATATCATCCTCCAAGAAATCTCTATCTGAACAATTTGATTGTGGGATAGGAACTTCTCTATCTTTTCTCTCTTTCAGATCATTTTCCATTTCCATAGGTACTATTTTCATTGAAATTTTGTTTGATTTTCTCAATCCTGAAGGGGCAGAGTTGATTTTCTTGATACAGTTGTTTTTGCTTCTTTGTTTCCATTCCAATAAAGTTGACGCTGTTGAACCTTTGCTGAACTCAAGTCTTTTCCTACAGCCCTCTTTGGTATCCATTTTTGTGACTTGGAATTTTGATTTAACTAATTTAGAAGAGGTCTCTTGAAGAGATCCAGGCTTTGTCATACACTTACGAGGAGACATTGAAAAGCATTTCCAAGTATCCTCACAATTCCAATCTTGTTTCCACTGGGAAGGCCAGAAAAGAGGTTCATCTGTATCGAAATCTTCCAAATCTACTTCCTGATCTGAAAAGGTATGCTCCAATAATGCACAGTACCGTGGTTGTTCATCTTTCACTTCACTCGGTGTTGAAACATTGGAACTGGGTAATGAGACCTCACAATTCTTGCAAGATGGGCTAGGAAAACATGTTTGGAAGTAATCTAACTCCAATTCTGTATCTGATGAAATCCATTGGGAATCTTCACCATCAAGATTCACTAAAGATACCAAGAAACTTGTCTTCTCAGAATCTGATATCTGAGAGCAAGAAGAAGGAAAATCAAAGACGGTGCTACAAGGTATCAAAAAGTTGTTGCAACTTAATGAGTCCTCACAGAACTGCTCAAAAGAAGACCTGAAACTCTCTGAATTGTTCATGGTGGAATCTGATGTAGCATTCCTGCATGATTTCAATAGTGAAGTCAATTGCTTTTCTTCCATTAAATCGTCCTTCAAAATATCTTCTGTGACCAGAATTGTCCGCTGAAGAGCAGTTAAGCATGATTCCTCCTCCTCAGGATTTACATTTACTCTTGGATCATCAAAAAGGACACTTCCTTTATCTAGATAAAGAAAAGAGTTTTCCAATCTTGACAACCATGAAATCAACAATTTGTCATCAACAAAAACATGCATTGAAGTAGAAGATCTGTAGTCTTCAAAAAGTGATGAAGGAGAAGAAACAACTGAAGAGAGCCACATACACTCGTCATCACCATAGCAACTACCCTTACCAAGCTGTTTATAAAGATCAATGTCTTCTTCCATTGTAGACTGAGAAAAAAACAACAGCACCCTTCTGTCTGTCTTGGAAGCTCTCTTCCAGTGTTTCCCACTGTTAATTTTTCCGGCAACAATCACTGTTACATTGGATTAACCGATTGAGTACAAGAATAACAAGCAACATTTGAAAGAAAGGAAGGAACAAAGAAAGCAAATAATCCAAGGAAGCTCAGCAAGACCGGCAACCAGGAAAAGTTCAAGCAGAGAGATTAAACTAAAATCAGGCAAGTAAAACCAAGAAAAAGCAGACAAAATAAGTGCCAAACCGAGCATAATTTAAAAGAATAATATATAGTTCCTTATAAGAAGATCAAAGTAGATGATTTCATGTTGATGTCAAGAGAATTAAAAGATCTTGGAGATAACAGACTAAAACAAGGGGCATTGACAAGATGTTGATATTTAAGATAGTTAATAGAAGAGAGGTCTCAAGAATGTGACACTAATATTCAAATAAAGGATGAATATGTCAAAGGCTAATTAGTGAATTAAGGACCCAACCAACCAGAAATTGGTTAAGCTAGACTAGGTCAAATGAGAAACTTTCCTTTGAAAAATCAGAACTAATGAAAATCATTTGTGGACACATTACTAGAAGGGAGATGTCAATTTAATAAAATTATATCAATAAATCATTCAATTTAATAATATAAATTTATAAATGAAATTTACAAGAATAATTTTACATCTTTAACACTAGTACAGACCTGACTGCACTGCCAATTATATGTTAAGGATAAATGTAAAGCAATATAAAATGGTTTCAATCATCAATTAGGAGGGGGCTTAAAAATTAATCTGTTTCACAATTCTTTTTTTCAGCTCTCTGAATTATTTATCCTTAATTATACTTCATTTTTGAAGCTATAATGCTGGCTTAAACCCCAAGTTGATCACTTTATAAAGTTACGGACAAATTGGATAAAATTTAACTAAATGTGATCCCAAATTTAATCTCAAGCTATTATGCCACATCACATCAAATCTGTCACGTGTTATGTGAGTCCTACGATGTAAGAATAAAAAGTTATTAGATTGTTATGTCACTGTCACATCAGATTGGACACACTCCTCTTATCACAATTTTAAAATTTGATAAAATTTAACTAAATTTTTAAAATTTAGTCAATAATCCAACATTAAAAAAATTGAATTAAAACGCTAAAACTTACAAATGTTTGCATTTTTAAAAATATTAAACATTTTGAATAATATCCTAGAGATTCTGTAGCCTGTTTCTTTTTTGGCTATGAGTAATATAGTTAAAAATAAAAAGTAAAATTAAAATACCACTGCTTCAGAATAAAAAGAAAACAGGAAATTACATCATCTTAGAATTGATTTACATATCAAATCTTTCAGAAAAAAAAAATTTACGCATCAGATATCAGTTTTATAAAATATGTTAAGAGGGGGAGAGAGAAATAATAAAGAGAAGAAAATAGTATTACCTTTTGGACTCGTGGAGCACTGTGGATCTGAGAGAAAAATATGTAGAGTAACTCAGGAAACCCTAATGTCGAGGACAGACGAGACAACGATAGAGACAGCGAGAGATTTTCCTTTAATCCCCGAAGAGAATGTCTTGCAATAAAACATTAAGTAAACTCGGAAAAATATTTATGAGATTTGCTAATTAATGTATATTTGAATATTAATTCATTATCATTAAAATGAATTAAATTATGGACTTGACTAGGTGTACAAAAATCTGTGTACAAACTGTACAAATGAGGGTAATTCAGTGAATTTATGTCAGTTTTCTGATGTGTAATGTCTATTTAGCCCTTTATAATTTGAATTTCAAATTTTACAATTTCTTTCTCTTCTATTATTGGTCATCCAATCAAATGCCACCAACTCTCTAACCTATCATATTCCACCAATTATTCAACCAATAAGAGACTATCCCACTATTTATTTAACCTATCAGAACTCACTATTCTTTTAACTTATCAGAGTCCACCACTCTAACCAATAATGTCACATCTCAAACCTCTAATTTTATAACTTATTATCAAGTAAAGACTCTATACCCATCTGAAGTATCTTCTTCATGTATCTATTTTCGATTTTTTCCCGAACTAAATTTATATTTTTCATCTCATACACCTTTCAAGTTCTATAACAATAGGAGATGATTCGATTTTCAGAAGAAAAAAAAAGAAAATATTATGTTGTCCCCAAAATCAAAGTGAATAATTTGAAAAAATAAAAAATAAAAAATGAATTGAACCAAATTTCTAAAAAAATTAAACCGAATTTACGAATTAAATCGGTCCGGCTGATTATTTCAATTTGAATTAAATAATGCTTGCCCTTATCTAATTGATTAATTATGATGTACTTGATCATAGTTGCTTGATTTATGATTTATTTGACTAATAGTTACTTGATTAATTAATCTAATTAATTATGATCCACTTTATCATGGTTACTTGATTTATGATCTAATTAATTAGGTGATTCGATTTTCACAAAAGGGAGGAAAAAAGGAAAAATATTATGTTATCTCTAAAATAGAACCGTATAAATCAAAAAATTCAAATATAAAACTGAATCGAACTAAATTTTTACAAAAACTAAACCGAATTTCCAAATTAATTACGTTCAATCAATTAGTTATTTCGTTTTGAATCAAATAATACTCACCCCTATCTAATTGATCATATTGTAATTGATCATCGCTGATTTATGCACTAATTGAATATGATCTATTTGATTAATTTATAAAATACTTGATAGTACCTGATCTAATTGTTAATAATTATTTGATTAATCGATTTAATTGATTGTGATATAATTGATCATATTTACTTGATTTATGATCTAATTAATTGTGATACACTTGATTAATTGATAAAATATCCGATAATACTTAATTATGATGTAATTGATCATAATTAATTGATTTAGATCTAATTGATTATAATGAACTTGATTAATTAATAAAATATTTGATAGTACTTTATTATAATTTAATTGATCATAATTAATCTTTTTAAAATTTAATTGATTAATCATTACTTGATTAATTGTTTTAATTGATTATGGTATAATTAATCATAATTACTTGATTTATGATCTAATAGCTTAATGGTTACTTGATTAATTGATCTAATTATTAATAGTTACTTGGTTAATTGATCTAGGGGATTATGATCTAATTTAGCATAGTTACTTGATTAATGATCTAATTGATTAGGCAGTTCGATTTTCACGAAATGAAGGAAAAAAGGAAAAAATATTATGTAATATTCAAAATCGAACTGAATAAACCAAAAAATTCAAAACTAAAAATTGAACCGAACTGAATTTCAACAAAAATATAATCGAATTTTCAAATTAATTCGGTTCGATCAGTCGATTATTTCAATCTGAACCAAATAATGCTCATCCTTATTAATTGTTTATGATGTAATTGATCATAATTACTTAATTTATGATCTAATTAATTATGATCTATTTAATTAATTAATAAAATATTCATTAATACTTGATTATGATCTAATTGTTAATAGTTATTTGATTAATCGATCTAATTGATTATGATATAATTGATTAGAGTTACTTGATTTATGATCTACTTAATTAATTGATAAAATAATCGATAGTATTTAATTATAATGTAATTGATCATAATAAATTGATTTATGATCTAATTGATTAATTGATAAAATATCGATAGTACTTGATTATGATCTGATTGATCATAGTTACTTGATTTATGATCTAATTGATTAGGCGATTTGATTTTCACAAGAGGACAAAAAAGAAAAATATTATGTTGTTTCCAAAACCAAACCAAATATATCAAAAAATTCATAAATAAAAATTAAACCGAACCGAATTTCTATAAAAACCTAATTGAATTTATGAATTAATTTGGTTCAATTGGTTATTTCGATTTGAACTGAATAATGCTTACTCTTATCTAATTGATTAATTGATTATGACGTAATTGATCATAATTACTTGATGTATAATCTAATTGATCATAATTACTTGATTTGTGATCTAATTGATTTTGCTCCACTTGCTTAATTGATAAAATACACTATAGTACTTGAGGATGATGTAATTGATTATAGCTACTTGATTTATGAGGTAATTGAATATGATATACTTTATTAATTGATAAATACTCAATAGTATTTGATGATAATGTAATTGATTATGTTTACTTGATTTATGATCTAATTGATTATGATATACTTGATTAATTGATAAAATAACTAATAATACTTGATTATGATGTAATTGGTTGTAATGACTTGATTTATAATCTACTTGATTAATTGATAGAATATCCTATTGTACTTGATTATGATCTAATTGATTATAGTACTTAATTTATGATCTACTTGATTAATTAATAAAATATTCAGTAATACTTGATTATTATCTAATTGATCATAGTTACTTATTTAACATCTAATTAATTAATTCATTTAATTGTTATTAGTTACTTAATTTATTCATCCAATTGATTATGTTGTAATTGAACATAGTTACTTGATTCATGATCTAATTATTAATAGTTACTTGATTAATTAATCTAATTGATTATACTTGCTTGATTTATGTTCTAATTGGTTTATCGGTTACTCGCCCGATTTGGATGGATCAACTTTAATTTGCTAAATAAATAGATTAGAGCTTGAACCGAACCGGTCATTAACGCGGTTCTCATTTAAATGGATTTGACTAATCCAATTTGATTCGATTTTAACACACTTTATAAATCAATTGTGATTGATTAAATTTTTAGTGTGGTTAGACTTAATTGGTTGAATTTTTGATGGGCTATGATTGGTTGAGAGATTAATAAGAGTTCTTGATTGATTAAAAAATTGGTGAGATATGATTGGTTAAAAGATTAATGAGAGTTAATTGGTCAAAAAATAGAAGAATTATGATTGGTTGAATTTTAGAGGGAAATGATTTTGGTGAGAAATCAAATTAATTTAAAGCCTAAATAACTTATGGATAAAGTCGACATTTCACTTCATTTGTACAACTTTTATAAGCATTTTTTTTTGTACACAATGCATTTTCCTTATATTATACCACCTTTAACTTTTGAAATTTGTGTTCCCTTTATTAATTTTTTAAATATTTTAATTAAGCTGTATATTGTTATAAATATTAAATTTTAGTATTATAAATATTAAATTGTAGTATTTTAACATCATTAAATTTTTTATATTAAATTAATAATTATTAATATTTACATCTATATTATATATAAATGTGTGAAGAAGGGAAACATTGGTTTTACTAAAAATATCCTTCATTTTTCAAATTAATTATAATTATATTTTATTATTTAAATTAATTTTAATGTTTATATAAATTAAAAATCTTAATTTTAGAATTCATATAAATTTAAAATTCTTAATCCTACCTATATTTAACTTCAATTAAACACTATAAGAAATTAAAAAAAAAGCTACAAAAATTACCAACTAAAAATGTCTACATTTTATTGGTAATCAGGATTACCGATGAATTATCGATAAAATTTTTTCGTCAACAAATTCTAGCATATGTAATTTTTACCGACGAAAAAAATATTGTTACTGAATTTACCGACGAATTATTTCGTAGGTAAATTAGAATTTTTTTATAGGTAATTTCATGAAAGATTGTACGCTTATAAATTACTGACTATTTACCGACAATATTTTTTATTGGTAATTACTGACGACAACAAATTATTGTAAGTAATTACCAACGACAACTTTTCATAGCTATATTTTATTTCATATTTTTTAATTTAATTTTTTATTTTTTAATTTAATTTTTAATTTAAATTAACTTTTAAATTTAATTTAAAATTTTCAATTTAATTTAATTAAAATTTTTAATTTATTTTTAGTTTTTAAAATTTTTTTATTATTTTTAAATTAAATATTAAATATTTTAATTTAAATGTAAAATTATTTTTTAATTTTTTAAGATTTAAATGATTTAAAAAAAAATTACTAGTGGGGCCCAAAGTATGCCCCACATAGTGGCTATGCCACAATTGCTCTATGTTGGGGAGTGACTTTCCTTTTATAGAGAAACTTACTCCTCTCCTATCTATTCACAAAGGCTTTACTTTTATAGAGAAACTTACTCCTCTCCTATCTATTCACAAACGATGTTAGAATTTCACACTTTTTGTGATTTACCGATGAATTGCTGATAAAATCGAGTTCGTTGATAATTACTGATGAAAAATTTTTGTAGGTAAATATTTTAAACTTTTAAAAATTTTTCTTTTCTATTTTCTTCTTAGTATTACCGACTAAATATGGTTCGTTGGTAATTACCAATAATAAATTTTCATATGTATTTATTTTAAAATTTTATTTTTAATTTTTTTCTTAATATTACCTACAAAAAATGAGTTCGTTGGTAATTACCGATGAAAAATTTTCGTAGGTAAAATTTTTTAAACTTTTTAAAATTTTTCTTTTCTATTTTATTCTTAGTATTACCGATTAAATATGGCTCGTTAGTAATTACTGATGAAAATTTTTGTAGGTATTTATTTTAAAATTTTATTTTTTATTTTCTTCTTAATATTACCTACAAAAAAAGAGTTCGTTGGTAATTACCGATGAAAAATTTTCATAAGTAAAATTTTTTAAGTTTTTGAATTTTTTTTAATTTTCATTTTAATATTACCGACTAAATATGAATTAGTCAGTAATTACCAATGAATTGTTTTGTCCATATTTTTTTTATTTAGTCACTAGTTTTGGCGTCAATATTAAGCACAATTTTTACCTATGAAATTGCGTCGTTAGTAAATGGCTCGTTGGTAATCGGGCGGTAATTTTATCGGTACAAATTGGTTTAAATTTTATTTCTCTTTTTTATGAGTAAAGCGTCGGTAAATAGTCAGTAAATTACGAACGAAATTCTGTAGTTAGTAATTTTCATAGTTATTTTTAAAATTTCTTGTATCGAAATATAAAATTTTAAAAGAAGTAATTAATTAAAATAAAAAAATTAATAAGTAAAAAATAAAAAATACAATTGATTTATAATATATAATCTATCTATCTATATAATTTTAATATAATTATAAAGTTGCTTTTTTATAAAAGTAATATTAATTTTGATTTATAATATATAATCTATCTATCTATATAATTTTAATATAATTATAAAGTTGCTTTTTTATAAAATTAATATTAATTATTTACGTTTAAATAAACAAAAATATTAATTTTAGTCCTAAAATATTAGAAATTACAATGCAATAAAAATTATAATTAAGCTAAAATTCTTAATACCAAATTATAACTAAATTAAGAATTTAGTGAAACGGAAAAAGCTTTAAACTTAATTAAGAAATAAATAAATAAGTGAAACTGTGAAAAAATTGAAATATTTTTAATTTTTATATTATTTATAATATTGAAATTTTAAAATGCTATAAAAAAATAATTTTTTCATTTATAATTAATTGATATACATCTACTTTTGTCAACACACATACATCTGTATGTGTCTATATATATATATTCTTAATTTATAAGAAAAATATATTTTTATAATAATTTTCAACAAAATATTAACTTGACGTTAAACTAATTTAAAAAAAAAATTATTATGTCAGCATTACATAAATGGAAACAAACATATTGTAACATCATAAAATCTCATAATATTAATTTGATAAAAAAAAAAATTTTTTCAAATCACATGCTACAATTTTTGAAATTATTTCTAAAAACTATTATATATAGAGAGAGAGGGGGAATTAAGAATATATTATTATAAATGTCTAACTACAGTATGAGTATATCAATCAAAAAAGAAATTGTAAGTATGAAAAATTTAAATTATTAGATATATTTTAATAGTTCTCTCTAATTTTTAATTCTACAAATAAATTTTATGTTAACATAGATTATTTTAAGGTAAATATTAACCTTTATTACAAACTTTATTTTTTATATTTTATATTTAATTTTTCACTTATAATCTATATAACTAATTAACTTTTTTATTGGAATTTAAAATTGACATTGCTATATTTAATAATGTAGTTGACATTTTTAAAGAATTTTTTGAAGGAGAGAAAATTCTTTTCAAAGAGGTAAAAATTACACCATAACTAATGGTGTGGTGGTCAAAAATATATTATACTAATTCTTTAAGAAATATTGTTATACAACTTCAAGACTTTTGATGATGTAAATGATTATGCTAAAAAAAATAAAATTATAATTTTTCCCTTTTAAATTTGTAAAATTAGCTTATATTATATTCTATTATATTGATTTAATAATTTGTTATATAGATTTTTTTAGGTCATTTTAAATCAACATATCAAACTAAAGATAGGAGTAATAATCTTTAATTTTATAATCATATGCGAAAAATAAATATAAAATTATATGAAAATAAATTAAATAATGAGTAATGGATATAAATAACATGCATAGCATGTTAAAAAAACTAGTATTACTAAATAATTTTGTGATAATACTATTAAAATTTTTTATTTACTTGTGGAATTTTCATGTATTTTATAATACATGAAATGCAATACTTGAAATAATTTTTAATTTTTATGTATTATATAATTTTTAATGCTATTAATTCTCATTAACATCTACTTTTTATCATTTATAATCTACTGTTAATTTTTTTTTGTGCACATTGATCATTAACTTTTTAATTCAATTTTTTTAAATAACCTTTTAATCACTAAAAATTTGAAATAAAAAATATATAAAATATTATATTATAAACAACCCAATTTTACATTTAAGTGCTGCATTGAATTTTCAAAGAATTAGGGTATATTTGGTGTTATTGTTAAAATTACAGTTAAAAAAATACTTTTTTTTTTTTAAATATGCCAATTAGATGATATAAAAATTAATTAAAATTTAAAATGTTCTAATAATAAAATGCTAAAATAATAAAATATTTTTTTAAATTGTTTTTTAATCACATTAATATTTTTTTTGTGAAAAGTGTTTTTTTGTCAAGAAATTCAATGCTAAATAGAAATTTGAACTTCAGCTTAGAAAAATAATTTTGATTTTAGAAAATTTGGATATTAAAATAATATCAATATTTTTTTAATAAATCAGTATAAATATGTATTTTATTGATTATTCCTAATTTGATTAGTTGACTTGGTCAATTAAATTGGGCAAAAGGTTTATTTTGGCCATTAAAGTTATTTTAAATAATTAAATAAGTTCTTAAAATATTTTGAGGGTCTAAATTAACCCTTCAAATTTTTAAAAAAGATTAAGTAAGTTTTTAAAATTTGAAAAATAGATCAAACAAGTCATTTTATAATTTTGGAGATAAATTTTCCCTTTAACTTTAAAAATAAATAAAAAAGAATAAACTATGATTCGCCTCTAATATAAATAATGTAGTTAAGGCTATGAACGAATATCTTCTAGTACACAAGGTCTATATCAGCAGTTATTCGTATCTGATTTGCAATATCCTGGTAAGTATTTATTGTATTCTATAGTAAATTGATAAGTTATTTTCTACCAAATGATTTAAAAAACTTCTCTATGAGTTTATCATTTTCGTAATAATTTTTATAGAGAAACTTCTTAAATCATTAGGTAAAGAATAATTTATTAATTTACTTAAGTATATACAGCAAATATTTATCAAAATATTACAAATTAAATACATAGTATCACTAATGAGACCCATGCCTAGAAGATCTTTATGTACAACCTTAGTTGGAGATATATTATAGGTAAATTATAATTCAGTTTTTTTTTAATTTTTTTTTTAAATAAACACGCATGTTAAAAATTAATTGGCTTGTCATACCAGCAAGTATTTCCGAATCGGTACAACAGCTTTAGCATATAATCTTCCCCTCTTTACCCTTATTCTATTTACCCATTGGGAGCTTCGTCTTTTTACCATCCTGAATTTTCACTGTACAATGACTCTGCACCTGCTTCTCTCGGTTGCTTTTTGTTAGAGTAACAGAATCTCTCATGTATATACCTTTTTATTTTCTTTTTAATATATATATATATTCAAATTAATTTTTCATTTTAATTTTTTTAGACTACTTAATCATTATTGTTTTACTGAAATAATTTTATTTGTAATAAAGTGTAATTCACTATTCTAATAACAGTATTATAATAATTTTACCCTGTTGTGGCTTCTTATTTCTAATATTTTTATTTATAAATTCTTTATTTTATTATTAAAAATAAATTTCTTTTTTTTTATCTGATATATATTGAAATTGTATGACATATTACCCCAATTTTTTTTTTCTTTTCAATTAGTCAAATTTTTTAAACTCTTAATTCCTCTTTAAATTTTGGATAAACTATAATTTAATTCCTTTATTTTCAAAACTAAGTAATTTAGTCCCTGAGATTTGATGAAACCCATAACTTAGTCTACACTGTTAGAATTTTAGTTAAATTACTGTTAATTCTAACAAAAAAAATAAAAATGCCCTTAATTTTATTTTTAATAAGAAAAAATTTAATTCATGAGATTTTATTTTATTGATTATTTAGTCCTTAAGCGTTCTTTAAAGTTTAGAAAATTTTACATTAATAATTTTTAATTTTCTTAAACCAATTTTTTGATAAATTTATTTTATGATAACACAAAATTTAATTTATTCACTAATATTATATTAGTAAAATATCAGACTTCCATCTCATTAAAAGTATAATAATAAATTGTTAATCTATTTTATTAATATTTTTTACGCCTTTTTATGTTATAAAACTACCTTAAAATAGTAAGATTTTGATTGACACTATTATTCTTTATTATAATATTGTAATCATTACTATTATTATCATAAAAATATCAAAAAAAATTATAGACTTTTTATGATATCTATTCAGAGTTATTCATCTATTAAATGGATAATTTTGGTTTATGAGTATCAAATAATTAAATTTGCTTTGCTTATAAATTCTGATATAATTTACAATTTATTAAATTTATTTTTAATAATTAAAAGTATTTTAAAATAATATGCATATACATTATTTTTATATGCTAATCTTATTACTATAAGAATAACGTCAAACTTTTTTTTTTTTGATGAGATAGTGTTAAACTTTTTTTAGATGGGTTAACTGTGCAATTAATTTTTTTTTTATTAAATTATTGTTTTCTTAAAAAATAATTTTGGTTGGCTCATAGCTTGCTGATTGTGAGCGTGCAAGATACTAAATGTATCAACTAGAATGAGCCTCTAACTTCTAGATCAAATGATCGTAGAAACCGGCTACACTAAATGCAGTTTTGCCTTTGACTGGAGAGTAAATTAAAATATTAGATGTCTCACTGGAAAGAATTGGAATTCAAATTGTATAGTTTGATTGAAAGTATATATAATGCTTGGAAATTGAAATTGCATTGGAGATTGAGATAGACAATGCTTGGAAATTAAAAGTGACTACTGAAGTCTTGGATTAATTGGACTGCTGGAGTCTTTTGTTGATTGATTGAGTTGTTCGTTGTTGAATTGGTTGGCTTAGTTGTTGGGCCTTCCTATATTGCTGCTCATCTGATATTTATAGTTTTCATTGTAGGTAGCTGAAAAAGTCTTGAAAACCCACCTCCATGTTTTGCAGTTGATGGAGGTTACCCGTCCACTATGTGTAACCTCTCTTAACCTCTCACAACTTCCCCTAACTACTTCTACCAATTATCTATTAAATTATATTCAGACCTTCAATTAATTTAATCAACAAAATAAAGCTAATTAAATTAATTTTATAAAAAAATTAATTTAATTAATCTTAGACCTAAAAATAATTAATAAATAAAATTAAATATTTTAGTGCAAACAATTATATTTTATTCAATCAATTACAATAGTAAATAATTAATGTTTTATTATTAATATTAATTAATCTTAAACTAAACTATATGCATATAACTAATATGTAATATAGTGAATGAGTAAAATTTAATTTCAACTGCATTGACTAAATAATTTTGATAATTATTGATAAATAATAGTTTTATTTATGTAATTACAATATTTTTTATTGTTATAAAATAGATTTAAATATATATTTTGATTTAAATTTTTTTTATTTAGTAATTATATTAATATGATAAACATAAGAAAAAACAACATTTGCAGCATGGCGTGGTTCAAAGTTTGTATACACATATATATATTAAAGGAAAAATTATTATTTAGTCCTTTTATTTTAATGAAATTAATTATTTGATCTCTGTATTTTGAAAAAAAAATACTATTTAGTCTTTGTATTTTACTTCTATTAAATTATTTAGTTCATCCGTCACATTTTTCATTGTTCATGCTATTCAAAATATTATTTAGTCCCTCCATTTTAAATAAATTAATTAGTTAATCTCTATATTTTAAAAAATACTACTATTTTGTCCCTCTATTTTACAGAAACTAATTAGTTGATCTCTATATTTTTAAAAATACTACTATTTAATCCATCTATTTTAGTGAAAGTAATTAGTTGGTCTATATATTTTGAAAAAATATAGTATTTTGAAAAATATATTCTTGGATAAAATTAGAAATTTTGCTATGTGAAGACTAAATTTGAATTTACATTTTTTTAAATGTCCATTTCCTTGGACATCTTTTTTGTGTTTTCTTGACTGAGAAATAATTTTCCTTAATTATTTATAATTTAAGAAAACTAATTAACTTTTTTGTGTATGTAACTTGTACCATTTTTAACATAATATTGAATTATATTTTTTAATAGGGATATTTAGTCTTTGTATTTTAATAAAATTAACTACTTGGTCCTTGTATTTTGAAAAATATACTATTTAGTCCTTATATTTTACTTCCGTTAAACTATTTATTCCTCCGTCAAATTTTTTATTATTTATGCTATTCAAGCTACTATTTAATATATCTATTTTAAGAAAACTAATTAGTTGATCTATATATTTAAAAAAAAAACACTACTATTTAGTCCCTCTGTTTTAGTGAAACTAATTAGTTGATGTAACACCCCAATTTTTGAAAAAAAAAAAATTGGTTGTCATTAGAAATAGAAATAAAATTTATAAAGTTTTAGAGAGAAAATTTTAATTTAAACTTGGACTTGAAAAAAAAGTTTTAAAAGTTTTGGGGTGGAAAATAGGTTAGAGAATTCAAGGACCAAAAGGGATAGTTTTCTTTTTGTAGCAACCTGAATTTCAAAAATATAAAGTTTTGAATTTTTATATTGCCTTAATATTATTTTAGTAATATTAATGTAATTTAAACAACTTGTTAAGCATTAGTATTATTAAATGGGATTATTATTATTATTATTATTATTATTATTATTATTATTATTATTATTATTATTATTATTATTATTATTATTTAAGTTTTGTTGAGTTTTAATTTAGTCATTAATTTTAAAAATAAGTCCTATATATGGAGGGATTAGATTCTATTATAAGTGATAAATAAGAGAGTAAGGGAAGATATTTTGGTAGAATATAAATATAAATTTAATATTAATATAATATAATTTGAATTAAAAAAATAAAAATAAAATAAAGTAGAAAAGAAAGTGACTTGATTAACGTGACTTAAAAAAAAAAACAAAAACAAACAAAATTCAAACTCCCAATGTTAGGTGCATCGTCCCTCCCCCCCTCTTTACTTTTTTTTTTTCCTTTTGGTCCCTAAACAAAACCTTCCCTTCCTTTCACCTTTCCGGTGAAATGTCTATCGGCCGGTGGCACACTGGTCGACACCAGCACCTTCCAGCGATGCACCAGGGGCTTGAACGACAGCGAGGGGTGGTGGCAGTAGCTAGATTTTTAAGAGAGAAAGGGAGAGAGAGAGAAAAAAAAGAAAATGACTGGACTTTGAAGCAATATTCCAACATCATCCAGCAACCAAATCCGATGAGACCAGTGGTGATCAACTCCTTATCTTCCCAACTTTCATTTCGATCAATAGAGCTTGATTTGGTGGTCAAAGGAGAGAGAACCGAGGAGACAGAAAAATGGGTCTCTCCAAGGGTTTCCGATGAGATTCCAGGCAATCCGACCATTGGATCGAAGATCCGAGACTACAGTTGAATTTAGAGTGATGAAACCTTTAAGGTGGGATTGGCCCCACCCCGATTGAACACTGTTTGAAAAAAGCGATCATCGGACGATCCAGATTACTTGATGAGATTTTTGACCTTTTTTGATGCCTGTAAATTAAATATAATTATATAATAATCATTAATAATTTATGGGCTTCGTTTAGGTGCGATCGGATCGATAATAGCTTACTAGCAACTAGGATTGAGTTTTCGGCATGATCTGGCTACCCGGCGGCTCATCCCGGAACATAGTCAATATTACAATCGATTCTAGCATTTTCAGACATCCTGAATGCATTTCAGGTAGCAGAATTTGCAAAGGTAGTCTTAAACTCAAATTGTGTAATTTTTACCTTGGCTAGCTAGCTCATAAATCTATAAAATATTCCTGACTCAGTAAAATTGAGTAAAATAAATTTAATTAATACAAGGATGATGTAGAAGCCCTCCAAGAATATTTTTATAATTTTTGAAGTGTTGAAAATAATTATTTAGACTGTAGAGGAGTTAGGGACCCGAACTGGAGTTTGGTTGATTGGACCTAGATTTGGTTTCTTGTAGGCTTCAGATGGGCATTATAATGGATAAATTTTAACAACTATCCCTGAACTTATATAGTTGTAACACTACAGTCCTTTAACTTTAAAATGTAACATAAAACCTCATAAACTTTCAAATTTTGTATAGTAAAATTCCTCTGACTTTCAATTACTAATTTTTCAATTAGAACTGATGTGAATAGCTCTTGCATGGTACTTAGTCAATATTTCTCTCTCCTTTCTTATGCAAAGTGTAAAATTATTCTCTTTATGCATGAAAAATTGTTCTGTTTATAGAGAAAAGAAGGATTCAATTTACACATGGCTTAAGAGAGAAAAGAGAAGTACTGACTAAGCTTCATGCTAGAATTGTCCAGATCAGCATTTAACTGAAAAACCAGTAATTGGAGATTAGAGGGATTTTACTGTGCAAAATTTGAAAGTTGATAGGGTTTTATGTTATATTTTTAAGTTGAGGGACTGTAACGTTACAACTAGATAAGTTCAGAGACAGTTGTCAAAATTTATCTGCATTATAATTGTTGTGGTGGGCCTCAGGCCCTGTGTGTTGCTGTTGCTGAGTTTTCTTGCAGGGGGTTAGGTCCAGTTATAGAGGAGACTCTGTCAAAATTTTAGCAAGATCGTATGAATTATTCTTGCTTCTTTAATTAAATTAATTGATTAATTTTATCAGTAAATTGATAGAGGTAGTTGTGTCTGTAAAGGCCTTTCTTCTCTCCAGCCGGACCAATTACAATTGGGTTGTCCAATCTGTGAGTTGGATATTGATTATTTTTGTAATTTTAATATTAATTATATATCTGGCATGCTCATGTATTCTATAAATAATTAATTATGCATATAAATAGTTAATACATTAGAGGCATTCTTGATTACTGCATACTTAATTATTATTATTTGTTGTGATTGCCACCCTAAAGATAATTTGGAGCTCTGTGTGTGTGTGTATTGGCCTGAGTATGGTGTGGATATGGATATGGGTAAGACGGGTAGTCGCAGTTAGAGTTTGACTCGCTGGGATTCGATACTTATATATGGATAAGTCGGGGTGAGTATGATTTTGAGTCAATTTTACAGACCCCCACACTTAGATTATTAAGCGAAAGTCCAGCTTGAGTTGACCTCACTAGCAGGTATTGAATTAAGAGCATTATATAGGGGATCAACTCCCATATATATATTGATGTGATACATTAGGTGTGTGAGTAGCTCCAAATTAATTTCTCATGTGAATATTAGGTGAATTATTTGTTTTATGTGCTGGATGTGCATTTCATGGTAGGATTGCACCAGTTTTAGATAATTATAGAAATTACATCTATAATTAATATCTAAACTCTTTGAGTAGAATGCTCATTCCTGTTCAAAAATTTTTCCCAGGTTGCAAGAGGAGCGAGTTTATTTTTTGAGTTTAACTTGCATTTTCCTCCATAGGTTATGCTTCTTAGTTTAATAGATTATTGTGTCTATTTATTTATATATTTATTTAATAACTAGAGCTCCGCTGTGACAATAGTTTATGTATATATGTTGTATTATTTAATGAAAATTTATGTTATTAAATAGTTTGTACATGATGGATATCAGGGTTGAGCTGGGCTCCCCTGATTTTGGTTTCCTGATAGAAATCGGGTTGAGTTGGCTCAAAATAAATTTATAATATTTTATTTTATTTTTGTTTGCATGTTGGGCCTTGATTGTGGTCCTGGATATGGCTTTGGGAATAGTGAGACTTATTACGGGCCTTGGGGGCATTATACCGGCCCAGGTCCTAGTGCCGATCCGGCCCATAGAATCAGAACATGACACTTTTAATGAGCAGCAGGCAGATGAGGGTCACATGATGGACTTCTCTAGTAGCTTAGAAAAAGAGAGAGAGAGAGAGAGATAAATAAATTATGAGCTTTTGAGTGGAAAATTAACTTTTGGAAAGTTGAAGGACCAAAAATAAAATTTGTTTAGAAAGTGGGACAGCTGGTATATTTTGTCACGTGAGTTGGTTTCTCCAGCAGCAATTATGAAAAAAAAAAAAAAGAAACAGAGTGTAGAAGAATTGGGAAAGAGAAAAGGAAAGGAAAAGAGAGAAAGAAAGAAGGAGAAGAAGAAGAAGGGAAGGAGGGAGATGGTGGCTGAATTTTGAGATTTCTTTGGCAAAGATGGATGTCGGCAAGGGCAAAAGAGGGAGAGTGATCTGAAAAGCAAGAAATTTGAGAGAGAAATGGAGAAGATGATGAATAGGAGCAGAAACAGGGGTTGAGCAGGGGCAGCAATTTTGTCTTCCGTCCAGGTGAGTTTAGTGCATCTTTCATCATTAATTTTTGGATATATTTGGGGTCTATATGTGTAGAAGTTATGGTTAAAATTTGGTAATTTTTCAATAGTTAGATTTGAAGAAATAAATTGTTGAACATAGGCTGTCTACATTTGAAATTCTGAATTTTGGCTATTGAAATTTGAGAAAAATAAATAGTTAGAATACTCAGAAAATTATAAAATTTGGCAAAGATAATCTTTGGGATGTTGAGGCTGTTGTATTAAAATTTGGTGAATTTTAAACTTGTGATATAAATTGTTTTGCATAAGTTGTCTGAGTAAGAATCGTTTCTGAAAAATTTAGATTTTAAAGGGTTGGATGAATATTTTGATATCTCATGATATATAAGTGATTTGGTGCTAAAATTTTTATTGATATTGTATTTGGATGTCAACATATGGTTAAAATTTGAAATTTATCTGATAATTAACATATTTTATATAAATTTTAATGTACAAAGTGTTAAATTAGGTACTAAGGATTGGGTTAAGTTGAATAAATTATTTTGTTGAAACTAAAATTATTTTGAGATGGGATATGAAGTTGTTGAATTCTTAAGTGATTGTAGAATATTTTTGAGAAAGAATTATATATGTTTAGTTGAATTTTTTGTGTTATGGATATATTGTAGAATATTTTGATTGAGATTTGAGTAGGAAGTGTTGAGAATAATATTTATATGGAGATGTAAGTTGGGAATTTAGATATGTTGATATAATTTTAGAGTTGTGAATTTGAGTTTTGTGACAGAGAGTTTAATTTATTTTTAAGAGGAAATGATGTTGAATTTTTATTAGATTATTAATATGAAAAGTAAAGCTTGTGGTTGATTTTTATTATTAAATTGTTATGGTTTAGGAGGAGCTTTTGGATTATGATTTATATGGATGGAAAAGTGACATGTGTGAGTTGGTATCTTATAATACAGGTGAGTGGTATTTTATAATATATAGCATGAGTTTACTTCTTAATTGATTCTTATTCCTTCAAAAGTTGTTATTTGCTTCTGATATCATTTGCTATATTCAGATAATTTGATTTCTCATTTTGATTCAATTTGATTCTATTATATAATGGTTCATTATTGTTCAAATCTTATTTCATGCACATTAGTAAGTCTAGAAAGAGAGTTAAGAGATTACGAGAATGGAAATGGTAATGAGATTAGTAGTATGTTATGGAGCGATAGTAGCAAAATTTAGCAAATATGATTTAATATTTTAGAATTATGAGAAATATTATGAGATTGTGGATTAGCATGATGACTGATTAATTATTTAGCTACTTTGGCTAGCAATGAATTTTTATTCAGCATAATTATGTTATTGGAGATTGTGAGTTTAAATCATATGCCTTAGTATTACTATGAAATATATTGAATTGTATTTAGCATATTTGCTCTGGGATGTCAATAGTTTAATTATTACAGTAGAAAATGGCAGCACATAGAGAGGTGGAGTTGCCACTGTGAGGTTAACACAATATGGATATGATTTTTATATCTATTTTGATACCTTCGCATATCCTTGGATGTCAAGAACTAATTATTGATATTTTTACATATGTGAGGAAAAATTAGAGACTAGGAAGAATTTAATTTGAGATTGATATAGAGATTTTAGAATTTGCATAGCATGCATGTTGAAATTTATTATCTACTTTATTCAACTTGTTCTAAAAATTTTATTATTGAACTTATTCGTTTATCTTCTTGTTTTCTAGTCCCCTCTGTTACATGATGTGTATTGTAAATGCCAACTCACTAAGCTTTCTCTAAAAACTCACCTCTCCCAACTCACTAGTTTTGCCGGTGATATAGGATGAATAGTTGATTATCAGTTTGAGATTTTAGATGCTCAGATTGGCTAGACTTTATGGTCCTGAAATGCAAAGGAAGAATGATTTTCAGTAGGAATAAGGGTGTTATAGTTGATCCATGTATATTAAAAATACAGTATTTTGAAAGTATATTCTAAGATAAAAATAAAAATGTTGCTATATCAAGACTAAATCTGAATTTATATATATATATATGTGTGTGTGTGTGTGTGTGTATGTATATTTAAATTTTCATTTCCTTGGATATCATTTTTGTATTTTATCTACTGAAAAATAATTTTCCTTGATTACTTAGAAGTTTAAGGAAATTTATTAACTTTTTTCTGTAGATAGCTTGTACAATTTTTATCAAACAATTTTTATCAACAGATAAAAAGAAAGAGAGAATGAGGGGGAGAAGAGTGTGGGTGTAGAGGAGAAAAAATATGAGAAGAGAGAAAATAAGAGATAATAAAAGAAAAATAAGGAGGAGAGGATTATAATAGTTTATGTATAAAAAAATAATTGAGACCAACTAGTTAATAGAGTCAGGGACTAATTAATATATTTTTCTAAAATATAAGGACTAATTAATTAATTTTACTAAAATAAAAAAATTAAATAGCAGTCCGACTAGAATTGACTAACAGAAAAATTGATAGAGAGACTAAACAGTTTAATGAAAGTAAAATGCAGAAATTAAATATAATATTTTTCAAAATATAGGGATCAACTAATTAGTTTCGTTAAAATATAAGGATTAAATAATAATTTACCCTTTTAATAAAATTAATTATATAATCAATGAGTCTTAATTTAATAATTCTTGAATTATCTTTAACAACTACAAAAGTTTAAATTCAAGTTTCAATCTAGATCAAATAAAATAAAAATATTACATTTACATTTTCATGTTAGCACATAAAAAAAATATTTAGTTAAACTTCCATAATAACTTCCACTCAAAATAAAATTCCATATAAATTTTACAATATTCATTTTATTAAAATAAGATAAAAAGAATTATTCAATTAATCAAATTTGAAGTTATCTAATAATATTAAATTTACTAATGGATTCAATAATTAGCGAAATTAACATATTACTTATATATATATATTAGTTTTTAATATATTTTTCAATAGAAGAAACAATATTTAAAAACAATAGCATCTATTGGCATCACATTGATACGATGTCGTAGTTCAGGTGATAGCAAGAGATGAATTTAGTAGAACGGTGCGTTTTATTTTGCATGCGCTGAGCCCGAGCGTGCAAGAGAGTAGTTGTTGTGATCAGGCTAATGGGTACTGTGACAAAAGCGGGAATTCCGGAAGAGTTGTTGAAAACCTGTTCTGTAATTCTTGATTCTGATGAATAAGATTTCTCCTTCTTTCTTCTTCTTGGTTTCTCCTTAATTTTTCTTTTCCCTTTAGATTCCCCCATTTCTGTTTTTGGTTCTATCAAGTGGTTTCATTGATTCTAGGCCATGGCGGACGGAACTCGCCGTCAAGATTTGAGAAGGGAACTTACTACTTTGGTGTTGGAATCGGAGCAGAGGCAAGAAATGAAATTGCAAGATGTGCTGGAACAGAAATTAAACACTTCTGCTCAATAGACTTGGCTTACCGAGTTGCAGCATTTTGACTATAAGATCCAGTATAAGAAAGGCCAGGAGAACATGTAGCTGATGCTCTCTCTAGAGTCCCTCTTACTGGCATTTATGCTCTTTTAGTTCATGTTATTCTAGATAAACTAATGGCTGCAATTCGAGTCACTTGGCAAACTAAATCTTCTTTACAGAATTTTACAGCTGAATTAGAGCAAGATGCTGCTTTTCATTTTAAATATACTTGGAAAGATGGTTTGCTTAGAAGAAATGATAAGCTGGTGGTGGGCAATTATGATGAACTAAAATTAAAATTGTTGTAGCTTTATCATGATTCTGCATTAGGATGGCACTCAGGGTTTGCAGTTACTAGCAGAAGGTTGTCTTTTATTGTCTACTGGAAGGGACTTTGGAAAAGATGTCCGAAACTACATTCGGCATTGTCCTGCATGCCAGAAGAATAAATACGAGACTATAGCTATTCATGGAGCTTTGCAGCCCTTACCCCTGCTGCAAGGGTTATTCACTGATATTACTATAGACTTCATTTAAGGGCTGCCTAAGTGAAGAATTTAGCTAATAAATTTTGTAAATGAGCAAAAGCTATGTTGTTTCATTGAATAATGGTATGTTCATATAAAAGTAAAAGAATGCTCTCGAAGCTATTTTAGAAAAAATGTCTATGCTACTCTCCCGTATTTACAGGTGATTCTAACTAATTTACAACAACTTGTATCGCCATTCTTAGCTGGAATGACTAGTTGGAATAGCTGAAATGAGTAGCATGTGGGAGTGATTGATTCTTTGCTGCTTCGATGCTTTGAGAGAAGTTGCAGTGCTGAATTGGGCCTAAGGAAAAATGGAGCTGCAGAGCTGAACTAGACCCAAGCCAAAGCTAGATGGGCTTGTAAAAATAACAGCTAGTCCACTTTCACCCATCTCATACACATCGTTTTAATCCCATCAGGCCCCCCCTCAAGATGGAGACACATGGATGTCATGTACTCCCATCTTGAAGAGGTACTCGTTGAATAAAATTGAAGCCAGAGGCTTTGTGAAGATATCGGCGAGTTGGTGCCGGGACGGTACATGCAAGGTGCTGATAAAACCTTTAGTCAGCTGATTTCGGACCACATGACAATTGATTTCAAGGTGTTTAGTCCGCTCATGGAAGATTGGGTTAGCAGCAATATGTTCTACCGCTTTATTTTCACAATGCAAAGCAATTGGAAGGGGCAACTGTAAACCAAATTCACCCACAAGATAGCTGATCCATTGTAATTCGCAAACTGTCATCGCCATGCTTTTATACTGTGCTTTAGTTGAGGATCGACTAATGATGGATTGCTTTTTAGCTTTCCATGAGATTAAGGAAGGCCCAAGGAAGATACAGAACCCAGTTATCGATTTCCTGGACATGGGGCAAGATGCCTAATCTGCATCAGAGAAGTCTCTAAGGTTTAAATCATTATTTAATGGATAGAACAGGCTCTTTGATGGACATTCGTTCAAGTATTTTAACACATGAATGGCAGCATCCCAATGAGTTCTTCGAGGGGCTTGCATAAATTGACTTAGCTGCTGAGTTGCATAAGAGATATCAGGCCTTGAAAGCCCCAGGTACAATAATCTTCCCACTAGCCTTCTGTATTTATCGAGGTCTTGTAGCAATTCTCCTACTTCATTGTCTAATTTTAATCCCTTGAGCAAGGGGTAGGTAGCTATCTTGGCATTCTGTAAACCTGCATCCAGGAGAATATCCAGGATATATTTTCGTTGATTTAGAAACATCCCCTTTTCTGACCTAGCAATTTCAAGCCCCAGAAAGTACTTCACATACCCCAGGTCCTTAATTGTGAATTGTTTATCCAAAAATTGCTTAACTGCTATAATTCTTTACTCATTTGCTCCTGTAATCAACAAATAATCTACATAGACAATTAAGGCTAGAAAATCATTTCCAGAACCCATAGTAAATAGGCAATGATCAAATGCAGATTGGTGGAATCCAAAACTCTGTAATTTGGCAGTCAGTTCCTTATTCCATTGTCTCCCTGCCTGCTTAAGGCCATAGAGACTTTTCATGAGCTTACATACCTGTCCCTGAGCAGCTTTAGTTTATCCTTCTAGGGGCTGCATGTACACATCTTCATCTAGATATCCATGTAAGTATGCATTGTTGATATCAAGTTGATGTATAGGCTACAGCCAAAAATAATCTCACAGTGACTAATTTAGCCACTGGAGAGAAGCTATCATGATAATCAATCCTTGCCAATTAGTTATATCCTTTGGCAACCAACCTGGCCTTGTATTTATCAACTGTCCCATCTGGTCTGTACTTTACTTTGTATACCCATTTGGATGCTATGGCCTTTTTCCCTTGTGGAAGGGTGGTAAGTACGCATGTATTGTTCTTCTCCAGTGCCTCTAATTCAGTTTGCATTGCAAGCATCCAGTTGCTGTCCTCCCTAGCTTGGTGGTAAGTCTATGGCTCATGTATAGTAGACACATTTGCTATGAAGTTTATATAGTCATGACTATATTGAGGGTTAGAAATAAAATGAGGGATAGTGGGTAAAGAAATTGTACCTGTAGGATCATTGGAAGTGTTAGCAAGTGGGGCAGCACTTGAGTTTCCATTTTTAATGTGAGCAACAAAATCATTAAGCCAACTTGGTCTTGTAGTAGTCCTTGTACTCCTTCTGACAGGTATAACAGTAGTGGATTCTAAATCTAAGGGAGGGTCATTAGTGGAAGGGGAAGGAAGTGAATCAATGTCTGCAATAGGTGATGTAGTAGAGGTAATTGGTGACTCATGTAGGTTAGGTGTTTGACCAGAAGTAGGCTGAAAATATGTTGGTGGTGGTGATTCAGTTTCAGAAAATGACAGAGGGGTGACACGATCATCAAGTTGCTCATCAGAATTTCCACTTGAAAATGGAAAGCAATTTTCATAAAATACCACATCCCTTGAAATAATAATTGCCTTGTTTTGAAAATCATATAATTTATAGCCCTTGAAACCAGAAGCATATCCAATGAAAACACATTTTAAAGCCCTTTGCTCAAACTTATGTTTTTGTGGTTTAATGTTAGTTGCAAAACATAGGCAGCCAAAAATTCTGAGATGGTCATAATTTGGTACTTTGTTAAACAAAACTTCATATGGAGTTTTCTAATTTAAAACTGTGCTTGGCATCCTGTTTATGAGGTAAGTAGCAGTTAAAATACTTTCCCCCCAAAAACTCTTTGGTAGATTGGAAGTAAACATCAAAGCTCTTGCCACTTGAAGCAAATGCTTATGCTTTCTCTCCACAACTCCATTTTGTTGTGGAGAGTAAGGGCAAGTTCTTTGGTGTATTATTCCCTTTGATTTGAAAAGCATTGTGCATTATTGATTTATAAATTCTGTGCCATTATCTGATCTAATCACCTTGACTTACTTTTGAAATTGTGTTTGTATCATGAGTAAAAATTCAAAAAGTGTGTTGCTAACTCTAGTTTTATCATGTAACTGGTATGTCCAAGTCACTCTTGAAAAATCAACAACAATAGTAAGAACATATTTGGATTGTGAAATAGAATGTGCTAAGTATGATCCCCACAAATCAATATGAATTAAGTCACAAACAGATTCTGTTGTAATTTTACTCTTTTGAAAACTAAGCCTTTGTTATTTGGCAAGTGGGCATACCTCACATACTTGATGATCTTGACTCTTTGGTTTTATTGAGGTGATATGTGATAATTTGGTGCTTGAAATGTGTCCAAGTCTGGAATGCCACAATTCAAAAGAATTAGGTGTAACAGAAGATTGGTAAACTTCATTCATTTGCAAAGGAGGTTCAGTACAGTGAGTCTTAGAAACAGGAACATAGCTACTACTAGAAAATCCAAGATTACGCTTATTTCTAAGAGACCTACTACTTATTATGTATAATCCTCCTTGCTGCTCCCCCCTTGCTATCACTTCCTCAGTCACTTGGTCCTGCAAAAGGCAGTAATTAGTGAAGAATTTAACATTTATTTTGGAAGTTTTGGCAAGTGCACTGACTGACAATAGATTGTGTTTGAAGCTTGGTGTGTAGAGTGTGTTGTGTAGGTGTATTTTTGGGCTCAAGTTAATGGTTCCACTGTACAAAACTTGCTTTGTGTTCTATCTGGTAAGGTAACTGTGCTATGGCCATTTAATTTTGTAGGGTTATGAAAAAGAGTGAAGTCATGACTCATGTGTATGGAAGCTCTTGAATCTACTATCCAAGAGCCTCTTTCCTCACCATTACTGCTAGAAGAGTAGCTATATGGATTTTTACCTACAAAGCCTATGAAATTAACACAGCTTGCCTCATTAACAGCAGGGTTTTGGTTCTGCATGTACTTGGCTATCTCCTGCTGGATTATGCTTGACTAGTCAACACTAGCCTTCTCAATTTTCTGCTCAGCCTTGCCCTCAATTTCAGCTACTTTTCATATGCATTTGCTGCCATATTGCCCTTGCCTTTCCCTTTCTTTTGTTTAAGTTCAGTAAACCATTTTGGATAACCATTTAACTTAAAACATGTTTCTCGTGTGTGGCCATTTCCATTACGGTAATCACAGGATCTGTTTTCCCTTTTTCCAAATTCCTTCTTCTTGCCTTGAGATTTCTCCTTCTGGAACTGTCCCTTTACTACCATGACAGAATTAAATTCATCACTTGAATCAGTGTGAACTTCTCTTTGCTTTTCCACCCTTAACACCATGGAATATGCTTTGTTCATACTTGGTAAGGGGTCCATCAAGAAAATTTGATTTCTAGTTTGATCATAAGTTTCATTCAAACCCATTAAAAATTGTATAAGCTTGTCCTCACTATTAATCTCATCCATTTGTTTTGAAGCCCCACATTCACAAACAGGTAAAGGCTTAAGGCATGTCAATTCATCCCATAATTTTTTAAGTTTAGTAAAATAAACCATAACAGATGCATTTGATTGAGTTAGATTGCTTATCTCTCTTTTGAGTTGTTAGAGGAGAGGTCCATTACTTTCTTCAAACCTCTCTTTGATTTCTTCCCACAGATCCTTGGATGAAGCAGCATAGATAAAGGCATCCACCAACTCTTTTGAGATAGAACTCAGGATCCAGGAGGTCACCATGCTATCCACCTTTTTCCATTTGTCCAATGTAGTAGAACCAGCAGCAGGCATTTCACAGCTCCCATCAACAAATCCAAGCTTGTCCTTGGCTCTCAAAGCAAGCACCATGGATCTACTCCATGATAAAAAAATTTTCCCAGTCAGAGGGGAACTTACAAGTATCATTCCTGGGTGGTCAGAGTTGTGTAGATGAAGAACACCATCTTCATTGACAGCAGCCTGAGTACCAGTACCAGTGCCAGTGCCAGTCCCAGATGTCTCGGTTATATCAGCCATTCTCTAGAACAGCTTAAGGGCAGAATGAAAGAAAGGCAATTAGAGGGTTGTATTTTACTAAGAAGAACAATTTATCAGTAGCACAGGTTGTGCTATGATACCATGAAGAATTTAGCTAATAAATTTTGTAAATGAGCAAAAGCTATGTTGTTTCATTGAATAATGGTATGTTTATATACAAGTAAAAGAATGCTCTCGAAGCTATTTTAGAAAAAATCTCTATGCTACCCTCCCGTATTTACAGGTGATTCTAACTAATTTACAACAACTTGTAACGCCATTCTTAGTTGGAATGGCTAGCTGGAATAGCTGAAATGAGCAGCATGTGGGAGTGATTGATTCTCTGCTGCTTCGATGCTTTGAGAGAAATTGCAGAGCTGAATTGGGCCTAAGGAAGAATGGAGCTGCAGAACTGAACTAGACCCAAGCCAAAGCTAGATGGGCTTGTAAAAATAACAGCTGGTCCACTTTCACCCATCTCATACACATCGTTTTAATCCCATCACTAAGTCTCAGGGCAAGTCAGTCATAATGGTAGTTGTTGACAGGCTTACCAAGTATGCACATTTCATTGGTCTTTATCATCCTATATAGCTAAGATAGTAGCTCAAGCCTTCTTGGATAATGTTTATAAATTACATGGGCTGCCAAATTCTATTGTTTCTGATTGTGATCCAGTCTTTACTAGTACCTTTTGGCAAGAATTTTTTAAGCTCCAAGGTGTTTCTTTACATCTCTCCACTGCCTATCACCCTCAGACTGATGATCAATCAGAAGTTGTTAATAGATGCTTGGAAACGCATCTAAGGTGCATGGCTGGTCAATTGCCTCATTCTTGGTATTAGTGGCTTTCCTTAGCAAAGTTTTGGTACAACTCCTCCTATCATTCTTCTATTCATCAGTCTCCTTTTCGAGGCTCTTTATGGAGTTCCTCCACCACTTCATCTTCCTTACTTACCTGGTGAGTCTAATGTGGAAGCAGTAGATATTTTTATGAGGGACAGGGAAACTATTGTTGCTTTGTTAAAACAACTAGAGAGAGCTGCTGATCATATGAAGAGTCAAGCTGATAAGCACAGAACTGAGAGGCAATTCTCAATTGGTGACATGGTATATCTTAAGCTTCAACCATATATGTAGTCCTCAATGCCTAGAGCAGCTCACAAGTTGCGTTCTCTTTATTATGGTCCATTTAAAATTTTAGATCATATTGGCTCAGTTGCATACAAATTGCAGTTGCTTATTGAAGCTAAAATCCATGATGTCTTTCATGTTTCCTCTTAAAGCCTGCTCATTCTAATTCTCTTGTAGTGGCATCTCTAGCTTTGCCTTCCTTCCCTATGATACAAGCTCCTTACCCTCAAGCCATATTGGACAGAAGAACAGTTAAACGTGGTAATGCTATTGCCACTCAGTGGCTCATTCACCGGGCTAATTCCTTTCTATCTGATGCTACTTGGGACTATTTAGATGGGATTAGATGAGGTTTCCTTCGTTCTGTCCTTGAGGACAAGGACAATTTAAAGGGGGAGGTATTGATACGATGTCACAGTTCATGCGATAGCACGAGATTAATTTAGTAGAACGGTGCGTTACATTTTACATGTGCTGAGCGTGCAAGAGGGTAGCTGTTATAATCAGGATGTGGGGCGTTGTAACTATAGCGGGAATTCAATAAGAGTTGTTGAATAACCGTACACGAGTGTCAGTTAGGTTAGTAGCTATAATAGCTGTATTCTCAAGTATTGAAAACCCGTTCTATAATTCTTGATTCTGATGAATAAGATTTCTCCCTCTTTCTTCTTCTTGGTTTCTCCCTAATTTCTCTTTTCCCTTAGATTTCCCCCATTTCCATTTTTGGTTCTATCAGCTTGTTTGTCTCTAGATTGTTGCTTTCCTTCACTAGCAGAAAAGAATGTCATCTATGGTTGAGTCTAATTGTATTGCAAATATCAGAGAACGAAAATTCTCCTTCGTGGTTTTTCTTGGAAATAAAGAAGAAATTGGAAAATAAGAAGCAATTTTGATCAATCAATGTTTCAAAATCCTCTCAGATCTTAGTGAGTATATGATGCATATGTACGTACAGCTTCAGACCAAGGAGGATTTAATTTCATGATATTGGCTCATGTAGCTTTTGTGTTTAAAATCAGCAGCCACAAATTGTCATTCAAGAGAGTTTGTTTTAATTTCTGCAACTTACGTTTTGGCTTCCATTAATTACTAATTAACTTTTGACTCAATTGACGGCTCTTTCTTGGTTATGCCTCAGGGGACTATTATTATTATTATTATTATTATTATTATTATTATTATTATTATTATTATTATTATTATTATTATTATTATTATTAACCAATTAATTCTATTTTTCTTGCAATATTCTTGAACTCCAAGTTACAAACTCGATAATTATTTTTATTTATGAGGATCAGAATACATGAAATGTGCTCTTTAATAAGGTCATATGCTTTTTGACATTCTTTTATTTATTATAGTAAAATGAAGCTTATATATGACCAATTTGTAGCCTTATTAGGTCAGAAAATAAGTACAAGAAAGAAGAGTAGAAATTGTACAGACCAGGTAAGCAATCAGAGTTAATTTACACGACTAGTGTAAATTCAGTGCTGGCATTGCACCACACGTGTAATCTGTTTAGCACAGGCAACATTCAAGCTTAGTGAGGCATGGGTTGTGTAAACTTTACACAAGCTGGTGTAATTTCATGAAATGTCTTTACACAACCAAAAACATCACTCGTGCTATCCCTTATGTTTTCTACATGGCTTTCTCTATTCAAACTAATATTAGAGGTTACAACACTTGTGTGAATGGAAGCACCACTTGTGTTATGACAACTTTCGTATTTACACGACCAAAAGCACGATCGCGTTGGAGATCATGCAATTTCCTACTTCTTTAAACTTGGAATTCTTCATTGCTTTCAAGCTTCTTGGACTTCCAAATCTATTTTAACTATTCTTTTATTGCTTTCAGTAAAAGAATTATGTTATTAGAGATTGTGAGTTTGATGATGGCTATGCCAATAGTTCAATTTATTGCAAAGGGAAAGGGTAGCCCATAGAAAGGGTAGAGCCGCCATTGTGAGGTTAACACACTATGAATATGATTTTAATATTTATTTTGATATTTTGGCATATCTTTAGATATTAAGAGTCAATTATATATATGAAGAATAATTGAAGACTAGGAAAAGTATAATTTGAGATTGATATGGAGATTTTACCATTGCATTGCATGTTGGAATTGATTGTCCAATTTATTCAGCTTATTCTAAAAAAAAAATTATAATTATTGAGTTTATTCATCTTGCTTGATGATTGTTCTTCTAGCTTGTTTATTTGTTTACCTTCTTTGTTGCGTCGTATATAATGTAAATGCCAACTCACTTAGCTTTTCCCCAAAAGCTCACCCCACTAAACTCACTAGTTTTGGAAGTTATATAAGGTGAATGTTGGGTATTAGTTGGTGGTTTTAGAGCTCTAATTTGCTAGACTCCACAGCCATGGGAAGCAAGAAGTAAATCTTAAATGGGGAGAAGGGTGTGACACCTTGAATACAGGAAACTACATTTTCTTTTCTTATTATTTTAAGCTATTATTTACCCATAATTGTTCATTTACGATCACTGAAGATGAAGCTGATTTTAATGTACTATTTTGCTTGGCTTTTGAAATGATGGATGCTCAAAGGGCTGTGATCATGTGGGTATTAAGCTTGAGAACAATTGTACATAACAAGTTTTTCACCCTAGTGCTGGATGTATCTTCTTATTCCCTCCCTTTGTATGAATATTATGTGTATATATATATATATATATATTATATGTAGTATAATTACAAATGTAATTGATCATGCTAGATGTATTTGTGTATTGAAAAACAAAGATTTTTTTTTTTTTTGGATATGGGCTATTTTGATAATTTTTTGCTATCAACAATGAATTAGCGAGAGATTATAATATAACATTAACATAAATTAACAACGGATTAATGATGGATTGAAAACTCATTTAATGACAAATTAGTGACAAATCATCGACAAAAAAATTATTATTTGATTTCATACATCAAAGATGAATTGTCTGTGGTTAATTAGCGACTACTTTAATTGTCTATCGCTAAAATTTAGCTATGATGGTATTCTCAATTTCAAACGTTGTTCTATTAATGGAAGTCGAGTGTAACGAGATTAAAACCTCACAGTACAAAAAATCAATTAAATAATTAGGCAATTTGTGTTTAATGCAATTTTATCTCTAGGAGATTAGTGATCTAGCGCTAAATTGCCTTAAAAAGTAGTAATACTAGTTTTTGTTTTAATAAACAATAATTTTTACAAAATTTAGCTAAAACCAAGCCAATAGGCCACCCTAATATACCCAACCTAAGATATCGCATGCCAACTGAAAAAACCTGGAAGGAGAGATACAGACAACCAAGACACATCTATATAGACCTGCAAGAAAATATTCAAACGTCGGTGCTACTTTCGGGAAATAGTTCTTCTAATTTTATTGTGGAGAATGGCTTTGAAATTAGAGGATACTTAGGAATCATCTTCGAGGAAACTTGTTGCATTGTAGGCCGAGATTTGGGATTGATACGCAAGCATGTAAATGCTAACATGGTAATGTAGACAACATCCTCTGCAACTTGATTTTGAGGAAGTGGAAGACGCTGGTCAATCACATCCTTTAACAATTTATGATGATCATTCAGTGATGAGGAAGATGCTGATGACCAAAGAGATGAGATGAGGTTGCCTGGATGCTTTCCCATTACTAACTCCAGTGCTATCACCCCAAAACTATACACATCACATTTTTCATTCACTTGCATTGTGTAGGCTAATTCTGTAAAACAAAAAAAGGGTGCAATTATGCTTAATGATATATTAACTTTTTTAGGTATATTCCTAATAATATTATGGCTAGAAATCACTAAATCAAAACATTCAGAAAATTCAGATGTAATTTTTCATTATTTCTTAAATTAATTCAAAAAAGAACAAAGCAGACTAATCCACAAAATTCATAATATGGAAATAAAGTGGACCCTTAATGCTTGTGTGTGGCCATATATATGAATTTGACAATGAAACCAAGGCACGTACCTGGAGCTGTGTATCCAAAGGTACCAGCAAAGGACGTTCTGTTGGAAGAGTTAGGCAATAAAAGCCTAGCTGTGCCAAAATCAGATACATGAGGCTCGTATTTTGAATCCAAAAGAATGTTGTTGCTAGAAATGTCCCGATGAATGATTGGAAAAGGGCAATTATGGTGCATATAAGATAACGCATTGGCCACCCCTTTGACAATATTTAGCCTTCTGATCCAATCCAGTTCTGCTGCTTGCTCTTCACTTGTTAAAATGCTTCTCAAACTCCCCCTTTCCATGAACTCATAAACCAAAAAAGAGAGCTTTGAATGTGAACAAAAACCATGTAACTTCACAATATTTCGATGTCGAATGTCTAACAACACTTGAATCTCTCTTTCAAAAGCTTTCAAGTTCCTTGACTTGTCATCCTGTAATGGATGAAGTTTTTTCACAGCAAACACTCGACCTGATGGCAGCACAACTTTATAAACGACTCCACTTCCACCTGCTCCAATGGTATAGTTGGAGTTGAAATCCTCAGTGGCCTCAATGATTTTTTCATATTGTAATTCCCCATCATGACCAGGTATCACCAGTATATCTTCATCTTTTGATTCCCTTGATTGGGCTTTTCTTTTTCTAAGTCGAAAAAGAATCAAGAGACCTCCAATCAAGAGCAACAGACAGAGGGTGGCCAAAACAGGAAGTAAAATCAGAATGACAACTTTTTTGCTCTTTGTCTGAGTTTTACCACTTTTGACAGACGTACAAGCCTTTAGACTACTAGCATTACCACATAAGCCTTTATTGTTTCTATATGCCTTAAATGGAGCATCACGGAAGGCTTTTACATTGGGAATAGGACCTTCTAACTCATTGTAGGATATATCCACAGTAGTCAAGCCCCACAAATCAACAAAAGTGGTTGGAATCAAACCAGAAAGCATGTTATTGGAGAGATTCAACACTTCTAGATTTCTCAATTGCCCAAGTTGTTTTGGCATATGTCCCATCAACAAATTTTGACTAAGATCAAGAACTTCTAGAAAATGTAGATTCCCTAACTCAAACGGAATACTTCCTGTAAATTCATTTCCACTCAAATTCAAGACCAATAAATGTGGAAGTTCTCCAAGTTGTCCAGGAATTGAACCACTTAGATTATTTGCTGCTAAATTAAGTTCATCCAGATTAAATAGCACCTTCAAATCTAAAGGGACAAGGCCAAAAAGATTGTTGTTATTAAGACAAATTTTGAACAACAGCTTCAACTTTGCCAATTCTTTAGGAATTTGCCCTTGCAAATGATTCCAGGAAAGGTCAATAAGATGTAATTGAGTAGCATTTCCCAGCTCGGGTGGTATGCTGCCAGAGATGTTGTTGTTTGAAAATTTTAATGACGTGATGTTTTTCCACTTCCCCAATTTCCATGAAAGCTCTCCATGAAATCTATTGTTACTCAAATCAATGAAATTCAAATGCGGGTATATCCCTAAATCTTCTGAAATGTTCCCTGTTAATTGATTCCAATCAAGTCTAAGTCTAAATAAGCTAGTACAATTTCTCAAGGTTTTGGGGATCGAACCTGAGAAATGATTACAGCCAGCAGTGAAATTTTCAAGCAACCCTCCAAGGCATACATTTTCTGGCAAATGACCAGTGAATCCATTCCCATACAAATGCAGTGACTTCAAACGAGTAAGATTATTGAATTCCAAAGGCAGGGAACCGTTGAGTTGGTTGAATGGCAATTCCAACATGTGAAGGGATTTAAGTTCTCCTATTGATGTAGGGATTGAACCTGTGAGTTCATTTTTCTCCAAATATAGTTCAGAAAGAGAACTAAGCATCCCAATTTCAAGGGGGATGGATCCTGAGAGTTTGTTGATCCCAAGGTTAAGATATGATAACTCTCTCAAATTTCCAATGGAAGGAGGGATTGGTCCGGACATAGCATTACTCGACAAGTCAAGTTTTCTTAGACATTTTAAGAACCCAATTTCTGAAGGTATGGAGCCAGAGAGTTTGTTGTCATGAAGGTCAAGAATCAACAAATCTCTCAAGTGTCCAATAGATGAAGGGATTACACCAGTAAAACCATTACTCGATAGTTCAAGTTGTTGTAAACATTTTAAGAACCCAATTTCTGAAGGTATGGAACCAGAAAGTTTATTACCCCACAAGTAGAGAATAGAAAGATTTTTCAAATTTGCTATGGAAGTAGGGATTGAGCCTTTGAGATTGTTTTCGCCCAAAGAGAGTTCAAAAAGAGAACTAAGCATCCCAATTTCTTGGGGGATGGATCCAGAGAGTTCGTTTTCAAAAAGCCGAAGAATTGATAACTCCCTCAATTTTCCAATGGAAGGAGGGATTGAACCTGTGAGATTGTTACTTGACAAATCAAGCTTAGAAAGATTTGTCAGCAAACCTATCTCAGATGGAATATTTCCTGTGAGATGATTGCCGGACATGTTCAATAAGGTAATTTTGGAGAGATTACAGATATGTGACGGAAGGGTCCCATACAATGAGTTGTTACAAATCTCAAGACTTAAAAGGTTGGGAAAGCATGAAAAATTGAAACTATGAAGCGTACCTCTTAAACGTAAATTAATGAGGCTCAAATTGGTGATACTTCCAGAGCTATCACAAGTGACCCCAACCCAACTGCAAGGCCTGCTGCCAACCCAAGAATCTAAAACAGATTGGCTTTGGTTATCAAGACTGGCTTTCCATTTTAAGAGAGAATCAGCTTCCTTTCCCCCTTTAACTGGTTCATCACTCTTTGCATCGGCAGAGACTGAAGTTGCAGCGGAAGCAGAAGAATTGATGAAGAAAGATATAGAAGATAGAAATATGAGAATAAGCAGGGCTTGGAATAACTTGGAAAGTGATTTAGCGAGCAAGCACATTGTGGCTTTGGTGACTATTTTAGGTCAGGTCTATTATAGTACAAAAATAGAAGGAGATGGATTATTTCATGGGTGAGTGAAGAGCTTTAGCTTCATGGAGAGGTATTTATAGGATAACGCTGTATCAATTACCTAATCAACATCATATGAACATCAAATCACAATCCAGTATATTGAATCAAGCTCTTTTTTTTTTTTTTTTTTTGTGCTTAGTAGCATTGTCCATTAATGACTTGATATATCATCTTATTGCTCTTTAACAATGATCAAAGACTTAATTTTTTAGTGTCTTAATATATATATATATATGTGTGTTGATTTATTTTATTTAAATTAAAGGTTTCAGAAATTATGTAGTAGGTTTATATGTTTAGTTAATATTTTCCAGAGGAAACTGTGACAATTTTCATTTACGTGACACATATCCTAGTTAGGGAGGATGGATTTGTGTGATAGAGAGGCTGCTGGGAGATTTATGGTTATGGTGATGGATCAATAAACAAAAATGGAGTTGACTGGCTATTGACGAAATAGTGAGTAAAATGAGAAAGAAGAAAAGTTTGCATCATCTTCATAAATGTTGGATCAAAGAAATAATTTTCAAAGAAAATTAGGTGAAAGAGAAAACAAAATTATTAGTACTTGTCCCATGGTCCCAGTTAGAGATGGGAATGCTTGTGTTTATCGATTAAACGAGATTCAAACTGGGAAATGGTTGAATTTGCCAGCGGTGTGAAAGGAATAGCATTAAATCTTGAGAATGAGAACGTAGGGATTGTTGTCTTTGGCAGTGATACTATGGATTTACTTTATAATTGGTCTTGAATTTGAGTGATTGTGCACCAGAAGTACCCCAAATCACTCTCATAATTAAACTTGCTCTCTGGTAGCTAATGCATGATCGTTCCATGCAAATCTCTAAGTCTTGAACAGCCAATTATGTACAAACATAATCAACGATTATAGATTGAAAAGAAAAATTCATGAGAAATTAAGAACTAACCAAAATTTGAAAAGTGAATTATTGAGAGAGTTTTTTAGATTTCTCTGTGATTCAAAATTTCTGTCTCTGTGTTTAAGTATTTATTTATATTATCCATGCACTGAATTATTATATATTACTTTTATAAAATTAATTATCATGAAAATTATTATAAAGTTTGGTGCTTTAATTTATTATTAATATTGGAAAGGCAGTTGTTAGCTGCCACTTATTTTGCATTTATTTAGGGCATTTGTTTAGGAATTTTTGTGTGCATATCTGTTCTTACCTTTTATTGTATGATTCTGATACAATTTTGGTAGTTTAGCTTGATTAGGAACCTATTTGTTTGCTGTAATTTTTTATATATATCTTTGATTTCTGGGGCAATAAACATCAGAATTCTTATTCCAAAATTTCTTAGTTCTTTTACATGGTATCAGAGCCATGGTTGATGAAAAGAAAAATGAGAGTTCTGGATCAGGGAAGAAAACTTCTAGTTCTTACACACTGAATTCGAATGACAACCAAGGTAACTTGATTACCCAAGTTCAATTGAAGGGCGAGAATTACGAAGAATGGGCGCGAGCTATGCGTACTGCATTGCGAGCCAAAAAGAAATATGGTTTTATTGATGGATCTGTCAAGCAACCAGTAGATGACTCACTGGAACTCGAAGATTGGTGGACGGTTAACTCTATGCTGGTTTCTTGGGTGTTTAACACCATTGAACCGACGCTTCGCTCGACCATCTCTCACATGGAGAACGTAAAGGATCTGTGGGAGGATATTAAACAGAGGTTCTCGATTGGGAATGGTCCACAAATGCAGCAACTGAGATCGGATCTGGCGAATTGTAGGCAGGAAGGTCAACCGATCGTGTTCTATTTCGGAAGACTCAAAACGTTATGGGATGAAATAAACAACTATGATATGATACCAATGTGTATCTGTGCAGGCTGCAAATGCAATCTTACCATTGAATTGGAAAGAAAGCGTGAAGAAGAGAGAGTTCATCAGTTTTTGATGGGCTTGGATGAAGAAGGATACGGAACAGTGCGCTCTAATATTTTGAGCACTGAACCCTTGCCCAATTTGAATCGTGCCTATGCTATGGTTGTTCAGCAAGAGCGGGTGTGAACTATGACACGAACCAAGGAAGAAAGAGGCAATCCTATGAGTTTTGCAATTCGAGCAGGTAGTCGAAATTCAGGGGGGGATAAAGACAAATCCTCAATTTGTTCTAATTGCAATCGAGAGGGACATGATGCTGAAAGTTGTTTCCAGCTGATAGGTTATCCAGAATGGTGGGGTAATAGACCACGTGGAACTTCTGCTGGACGAGGAGGTGGTCAAAAGCATGGCAATGGAGCAGGACGTAGCAAGGGAGGAGTTGCTCGTGCCAACGCCACACAAGCAACCTGGAGTTGATGGTGGGCGTGGAATTGTGATGATTCGGATCGAAGGGTCTTAGTGGATTAAATGAAGAAGCGAGGCTGCTTTGCTGGGCATGTTGAATTCTTGTCAGAATTGTGGCAATGAGAGGCTGACAGGTACGCAGAGGATATTTCCTTGGATTATTGACACAGGAGCTTCCCATCATATGATAGGAACATTGGCATTTTTGAGTGAATTGCGTGACATTGTGCCATGCTCAGTCGGGTTACCTAATGGAGAAAAGACCTTGGCGGTGAAAGAAGGAATTGTGTTGCTTGGAGGAGACTTGAAATTGCAACGAGTCCTTTATGTGCCAAATTTGAATTGCAATCTGATCTCTGTATCACAACTACTTAATGATTCAAATTTGGTTATTCAACTCACTAATAAAATTTGTGCTATACAGGACCTAAATTCGAGGAACCTGATTGGAGCGGGTGAGCAACGCGAGGGGCTCTACTTTCTTAAGGGATTGACATCGGTACATGCTTGCAAGGTAACTGAAGTGGGGTCTTTTGAGCTTTGGCATAAGAGAATGGGTCATCCTTCTTATAAGGTGGTAGAGTTAATTCCAGAAGCTGGTAGCATAGTTAGGAAAACTAATAAAACTTGTGAAGTTTGTTTTAGAGCAAAGCAAACAAGAGAGATTTTCTTTTCTAGTGACAATAAAGCTGATGGTTGTTTTGAATTGATACATTGTGATTTGTGGGGACCTTATAGAGTCCCAACTTCTTGTGGAGCAATTTACTTCTTAACAATTGTTGATGATTACTCTCGTGCTATTTGGATATATTTGCTGAATGGAAAACAAGAAGTAGCTTGTGTTCTTAAGAAATTTGTTGTGATGGTTAAACGCCAATTTGAAAAAAATGTGAAAATTGTCAGAAGTGATAACGGAAGTGAATTTATGTGCTTGAAAGAATATTTTGATGAACAAGGGATGTTGCATCAGACTTCCTGTGTAGGAACACCTCAACAAAATGGCCGAGTGGAAAGAAAACATCGCCATATTCTTAATGTGGCAAGAGCCTTGCGTTTCCAAGCAAATTTACCCATAGAATTTTGGGGAGAATGTGTACTTGCAGCTGGGTATTTGATTAATAGGACTCCATCTATGTTATTAAATGGTAAAACCCCATATGAGATGCTCTTTGGGAAAGTACCTTCTTACAAACACGTTCGGGTTTTTGGTTTTGTGCTATGCACATAATCTGAATCGGGATAAAGATAAATTTGGTAGTAGAAGTCGTAGGTGTGTTTTTGTTGGGTATCCATTTGAAAAGAAGGGATGGAGATTGTATGATTTGGAAACTAAAGAATACTTTGTATCAAGAGACGTGGTATTCGCTGAAACAGAATTTCCATATGCAAATGAGAAAACAATGGGTGATGAACTCATTAAAAATGGAGTTGAGGAGTTGGGTGATGAAGTTGATGGTTTAGAGAACAACTTGGGAAAGGAGCACGATAAAAGTGTGGGTAGAGAAGGTGAGGTGAATCCTGAAACGGAAGAATTGATCTATGAAAATAGTGAGGGAGTGGATAGAGGTGAAGTTTGTTGAAGAGCAACTAGGTAGGGGACAAAGGGCCAAGCAACCTAGTGTTTGTTTGAAGGATTATGTGACAAACGCCATCAAAACAAGCCCCTCAGTATGCTCACCTTTCCAATCTGATTCCTCAGGTACGCCTTACTCTATAGCACATTATGTGGGTTATGATAAATTCTCTGCACAACACCAATATTTTTTGGCAGCCATTACTACAGGACATGAACCAAGCTCTTATATAGAAGCAGTTAAGGATGAACGATGGAGAGCGGCTATGAGAAAAGAAATACAGGCTTTGGAGGATAATGGTACATGGACAGTTGAAAATCTGCCATTTGGGAAGAAAGCAATAGGAAGCAAGTGGACATACAAAATTAAATATAATTCTGATGGAAGTGTTGAACGATGGCGCGGTTAGTGATATTGGGAAATAATCAAGTTGAAGCATAGATCATCAGGAGACTTTTGCTCTTACAACAAAAATGGTTACTGTGCGTACCTTTCTTGCCGTTGCGGCTGCAAAGAATTGGGAACTCCATCAGATGGATGTCCAAAATGCTTTCTTACACGGTGAATTTGGAGGAAGAGGTTTACATGAAGATGCCGTTTCGAAATTTTAAAAGCTCAACATCGAAATGAAATCCAAAAATGCCGTCCAAAAATGAAATCCAAAATGGTAAAAAGCAACAATCAACATCAAAATTTTAAAAACAGATTAAATAAAACAGAAATTCCATCCGTTTCCTAAATCCACAATTTTATTATTTTTCTCTCACTGAAACTCAAATTTCTAACTTGTCCAGCGGGTTGGGCAGACCGGGAAGAAATTGCAGAGGGACTAATTTTCAATGAAAATAATGTGAAAGTGAAATATGGAAAAAGAAAATAAAATTATTATAACTTATCCTCTGGGATGGATAAGAAATAATACCATAATTGACTTTATAATTGGTTCGGAATTTGAGTAATTCCTTTGAATTTCTTGAAATTTGTTGAAGCTTAAGAGTATAATTTTAAAGAATAATATTAATTTTTTTTTTCAACTTTAAAGTTAATGATAAATTGTATAAAATATTAGTCATATCCTAAATCAATTCCAAGTAAAAAATAAAACTTTAATGGCTTTTTTTTTATGATCAAAACTTTACTGGTAATTGATAATAAGTTGCTCCATATAAATAGCCACATCATGAACAGAGCTTATGTTTTAAAGAAATATTAAATGACGCAACTTTATAGATAATGATATATTGCATGAAGCTAATATGCGAACGTTGTATAATGCTCATGCAAAAATAAAACAAAATCATTATGTGATAAAAATTAATTATTGTTAGTCAAAACATTAAAATAATTGTTTTATAGTAATTAAAAGAGAAAAATAATTATTTTTATTGAAAAAATTGGAATTCAATGCATAATTTTAAATAAAATTTGATTATTGATCTTGATTTGTTAAAAATTTGATATTACTTTTTTTTTTTTTGTCATTCATTACAAGAAATCTTCGGAATAAATGAAATTTGAAAACGGGTTAATTCCGTTTATAATTTGAAATAGCTCTCAAACAAGAAGTAATCAAGGTCATTAGAAATGGATTAAAAAAAAAAGTTTAGAAACGAATATTTCAAACGGATAAGATTTTTTTTTTTAAATGGTGCCCAAAAAATTGATGCTTATTTTCATCAGATTGAAAACAGATAAATATCGAAAGTTTGAAACAGATTAAATATCCTTTCTAATTTACAAACGGGAACTCCATCTTAATTATTTTTCTTTATAATATTTAGAGGTGTTTGATTTAACTACTTTCTTTTAACTTCTAATTTAAAATATAATTTTAACTTGTATGTTAATTTAAAATTAAGTAATTAATTATTTGATAAAACTACTTAAAATTAACTTTTAAATAATTTATATATTTGTTTAAAATATACTTAAAAGTAATTTAATTTGTCAAAATAACTAAAAAAAATACATCATTGAGTTTTGTGGCTAATAAAATGAAGAAAATATTGATATTTTAAAAATGGCCAAATGTTATAAAAAAAATCCAAAACTTTACGCGTTTTTACAATTATAGTTAAAACTTTTTTTTATCAATTTTAGCTTGATTTGAAAGTTTAGTATTTATTATGATCCGGACAAAATTAGAAATTTGGGAGCATTAATATGGCCACTTAAGAGAAAAAAAATATTATTTTTACCATATTGTTGCTGACATGGCAGCAACTTTAATGTTCTTACTGACATGACAAAGTATTATTATTTTATATGTTGCTACTCACGTTGTATAACTTTAATAATTAAAAAAAAATCTAAACTTTTCAACTTTTGTCAATTATATCTAATTCTATAAGTTTGTTTCATTTACAGTTAATTGACTAATTTTTATTATCAAAATTAATATTTTATTTCTTAATACAACTGTCAAAAATAAATACTTATATTATTTAATATAACAAAAAAAATAATAATATTCCCCTATCTCTCTCACTTTTTTTTGTGATATTTATGAAACTTATTTATAAAAATAGATAAGTTTTATTTATTTAAAATTAAAAATATCCCTCCACCCATCTCTTTCTCCTCCTACCCATTGTCATCCAATAATATGCATATATACACCCTCCACTCACCTTTCTCCCTCTAATAATATCCATATATCTACCTCTCTCTCTCTCTCTCTCTCTCTCTCTCTCTCTCTCTCTCTCTCTCTCTCTCTCTCTCTTATTATTATTTGCTAGAATGATGAACATTGTTATTATTGACATTTTTTGCGTGAAATTTTAATTTTTAAATAAATAAAAAAAATATGAAAGGAGAGAGGGGAAAATTAATTTTTTTAATTATACTAACATACATATTCATTTTTACAATTTTATTAGGCAATGAAATATTAAGTTTTGACCAAGTTAGATCTAAATTAATCAATTGACTATAAATGAAATAAACTTATAGAATTGGCTATAATCGATAAAAGTCAAAAAGTTTAGACTTTTTTAATTGTTAAATTTATGCCACATTAGCAGCGATGCATATAATAATAATAATAATAATAATAATAATAATAATAATAATAATAATAATAATAATAATAATAATAATAATAATAATAATTTGCCACGTCCCCTGCCACATTAGCAACAATATATTAAAAAATAATATTTTTATCACATTAGCCACTACATCAGCACCCCCCAAATCCTCAATTTTGACCATATCATAATAAATACTAAACTTTCAAATTAAGCAAAAATTGACCAAAAAAAAAAGTTTTGACTATAATGGCAAAAATGCATTAAGTTTTGGATATTTTTTTTTGAATATTAGGCCTTAAAAAATTATTAGGATAATATAATCTTTTGCGTGGTCAAAATATAGTTTTAAAATAAGTAGATAAGTCCCTACATAACTTATTTTAAATAGTTTTTTAACTTATAAGTCAAATTAAACACTAATCTACTTAAGATTTTTCACTATAAGTAGATTTGAATGACTTATAAACAAAACTAAATATCCTCTTAATTGGAACTTTATAAATAGACAATGAAGCATCTCTTTCTCTTACTAAAACTCAAATTTCTAGCACGTCTAGTAAGTGGGGATGGACATAAGGAAAGGGAATTGAAGGGAAATGACGAGGAACTAATTTTCAATGAAAATAAGGTGAAAGAGAAATATGGAAAATTGAAACAAAATTATTATAACTTGTCCTATGGGTTGGGCAAGAAATAATATCATGATTATGTCACAATCGAATTTTATGGGCTGGACCAACACTAGGAATTGGGTTGGCATAAACCTTCAAAACCCGTCATAAGTCTCACTATTCTTAAACAGTGAGGTGCCATCCTTTTTTTAATATTTTATTCATTAAGGTAATTTGTTTAATCCTAAAAAAGATAATTTACTTAAAAATAAATATTAATATATTAATAAATTTAAAAAAATAACTTCGATAATCAATATCATATACTTTTAAATATTTAAAAATAAAAAAGTATCCATCAAAATTCTTTTTATGATATAACTCATTTATTATTATTTAATATTTTAATTTTAAATAGAAATTATTTTATACATAAAAACATTAAATGAGTTTAAAAATTAATATTTTAGTTATAATTTAAACATATCATTTTTAAAAAATTTATTTCATTATTATCAAGTCAAAATTTATTTACAGCTCTTTATTTTTTGAATTATTCAATACACGTTTTGGTTGTTGAATTTTATAAAAATACATATCTTAACCTTATAAAAGATTTTATGTTTTGATTTTAAAGAAAAGCTTTTATAACATTTTTAAAAGCTAAAAATCTGCTGCTATAATTTTTATTAAAAAGAAGCTAAAAGAAATGAAATCCAAAATGGTAAAAAGCAACACAACATTAAGCCCTGAGGAAGTTTCAGTGCATGTAATAATCAACATCGAAATTTTAAAAAACAGATTAAATAAAATTGTGGAGGGACTAATTTTCAATGAAAATAATGTGAAAGAGAAATATGGAAAAAGAAAACAAAATTATTATACCTTATCCTCTGAGTTGGACAATTAGAAACAATACCATAATTGACTTTATAATTTGTCTGGAATTTGAGTAATTCGTTTGAATTTCTTGAAATTTGTTGAAGCTTAAGAATATAATTTTAAAGAATATTATTTATTTTTTTCAACTTTAAAGTTAATAATAAATTGCATAAAATTAATAGTACCCTAAATCAATTCCAAGTAAAAAATAGAACTTTAGTGGTAAAACTAAGTTGTTTCATATTGATAGCCAGATCATGAACAGAGCTTATGGTTTGTTTATTTATTTATTTTAACTATGAGCTTATGGTTTAAAGAAATATTAAATGTGGAAACTTTATAGACAATGATAAATATTCATACGCTACATAATGCTGATGTAAAAATAAAACAAAATCATTATGTGATAAATTTAATTATTATTATTAGTCAAATATTAAAATATTTGTTTTTATCGAAATTAAGAAAGGATTATAACTATTTTTATTGAGGATATTGGAATTTAATGCATAAATTGTAAATAAAATTTGATTATTCAGCTTGATTTGACAAAAAAAATTAATATTACATTTTTATTAATTCATTACAAGAAATGTGCGAAATAGAAATGAAATTTAAAAACAATTTAATTCTGTGTGTAATTTAAAACGGCTATGAAACAAGATATAATCTAGGACATTAGAAAAGGTTTAAAAATGAATATTCGAAATGATAATATTCTATTTCTAAATCGCGAGAAAAAAATTAATGCTAAATTTCGCATTGGACGAAAAATATATAAATATTGAAATTTTGTAAAGGATTAAATATTGTTTCTAATTTAGAAATGAAAACTCCGTCCATTTGTAAAATCACAATTTAATTATTTTTCTTTATAATATTTGATTACAAATTTATAAATGGACAATGAAGCGTCTCTTTCACTGAAACTCAAATTTCTAACTCATCCAGTGGGTGGAAATGGACATGAGAGAAGGAAATTGTCATCTACTCTACCATGATAGATGACATCTGACTAATTCTAACTAGATAATGGAGTTGCACAATTAACTGTTAGCCGTTATTAATCAATCTAAGCTGGGAATAAAAATCTAGACTGTAAAACCAAATTTTAAATGTTGATTAGACTTAGTAATATATGTTGGTGGTCCCTGCTGGCTGATTCAAAGAAAAGATACTTTCCATGTGATATGAATCAAACGCAATCAATCATGATCTTGATGGTGAATTAATGCATAAGAGGGCCCCTCTTTGCAGGTTTAATCAATCATCTTCCCACCATTAATATACACAAGAGAGAAATACAAGTCCTTTTCTTTTACCTTTTCTTGTGTGTATGGATGTTTGGTGCAATTTACGCTTGTGCTCTGTTTTTCTTTCTTTCTTTCTTTCTTTTGTTAGTGATGGTTTGTTTCTTTCTTTTGAGACTGAATAAAAAATGGGATTTTGAGAAAGGAAGGGGAGGCTTCCAGCTCTTTTTCTTCCTCTTGTTCTTTCCATTCTTTTCCTACAAAGATTTACTGTCATTTATGGTCTAAGTTACACAAATTAGAGGCAAGTTATAGTAGCTTGAGACTTAAAAGGATTCAAAGGCATTTGGACAAGATTAACTCATGACCATAATATTAAACAATAATATTAATTGTGACAGCTTTGTAGCTAATGATAAATTACATTAAGCTAATATATAGTGATACCCTAAATCAAGCCCAAGTAAAAAATAAAACTTTAGTGGTAAAAATAAATTGCTTCATATTCATAGTCACGTCATCAACAGAGCTCATGGTTTAAGGAAATACTGCATAAAGCTGATATTCATGCACTATTTAGAGTTCATGTAAAAATAAAACAAAATCTTTATGTGATAAAATTAATTAAAATCCATGGAAAGCAAAATCTCCTTAATTTGAATTCTAGATTGTTCAACAATGGATTATTTTTCAAATATTAATCAAGTTTTTGTCATAATTAAAAAAGGAAGAATAATTATTTTTATCGAGGAAATTGGGATTTAATGCATAATTTTAAATAAAATTTTATTATTATTTTGATTTGGCAAAATATTAATACTAAAATATCATTAATTCCTCCTCCTGATATTTCAAATTCCTATTGGGTCAATGCAATTTTTTTAATTTAATAATTAATTTAAATCATTTTTTAATAAAATTTTGATCTTTTATTAGTGTTGTGGTATGGTGTTAATTTTCCGCACCATACTATGTCTTTCTTCTCAGTTTGGTCAAAGGTAGACTATTCAATATTCATGCTAGAACTGGGGAATTCGAAAAATAATAAATAAATAAATAAATAAAAAGATTAGGGTTTTATCTAAGGTTAGAAGCTTGATCGATAAGATGAGAAGTAAACCCACTTAACAAAGCTAACCTTAGGATTAATTAATTTAAATGTTTCTATACTCATTATAGACTCTATGACTGTTGTCCCAAAATAGTCCAAGAGATGGGTGAATTGGACTTTACAATTTTTCGGCCCTTGTTTGTAGCCTAATGAAAAATTGTGGCTTTGTTCAACTAGGTGCTCTATTATATATTGTGACAGTAATATATGTTTCAATAATGTGTCTCTAAATTTCAGTTCAAGCTTCAATCAATATTTATAGCAATTTTTGATATAACATGCATCACAAGATATTCAACCAATTTCTCAACCTACTCAATATAACTTCAAGTATATCAACTCAATCTATTCAATCAATCATTTACTATCATGCATAGAAATTAAATTACATAAAAGTAAAGAGATTAAGGTTAGAGAGATTAAACACAATGATTTTTATAGTGGTTCGGCTTAACTAGCCTACATCCACTCTTTTAAAGAACCCTCTTTGAGTCTTCTCTTCACTATATGCTCTTTTGAAGGCAAGAGACCAAAAGCCCTTTACAACTTTTCAACACCAAGCTTTTACCAAGGTAGCTTGAACCCTTGACAAGTGCTATCTTAAGCACTCTTACTCTCAAGCTTCAATAAGTGCTTGTACAACCTCTTTTAAATGCAATTTAATGTTTTAACACTCACTCTTACTCAATACAAATCAAACTATAAAGAAGAGATGAGTTGATTTGCCAATAGTAGCTCAAAGACTTTAAAGCTCTTGAATGAAAGCAATACATGAAAAATCAAGATTGAAGTGCTAATGTAAGCTTTCATCAAAATGTAAAATGAAGTAAAAAAGGTGTATTTATAGTCCCAAATCATTTTAAGACGTTTGAAACCTTTTTGGAATGTTATACACTCTGTTCTAGGCAAAGTAGCCGTTATTTTGTCCTTTTATGTGAAGTTAAGCAACTCTGATCATTTAGCAAACTAATGAAATTTTGGCGACAGTAGTAAACTAGTTAGCAAACTAATGTTTTAGCAAACACATTAGCAAACTAATATTTTAGCAAACAAGTTAGCAAACTAATTTACCAAATGTCTGTCTCAAATTATAATATTTAAAAATCTAATTTAGACCTTACAAATATATATTCCAATAGCAATAACCAAGGTCATGATGAAAGAAAATTTTATAAAGTAATTGAAAGAAAAATTAATTTTGAGCTTCATTTAACTAAACTTTCATCTATTCTTTTTACACAAGTCCTAACTCTATGACTCTCATACCTTTACTTTGAGTCTTAGCTTTCATAATCTTGTTCTTTCTCATCTTGGATTCATCTTGAGATGCCTTTGAGTATTCTTCCTCCTTAGATGCAACCTCAAAGATTTTTCATGAATAAGATAAAGAATCTACACATCACTTAAAAATGAGTAAGTTGGATTCTATTTGAGTTTTGTTATCATCAAAATCAATGCTCATTTTGAGCTACACGGGGTCAACAATCTTCCCCTTTTTGATGATGACAAAACTCAATTGAATCATCAATCAAGAATAAATAAAAAAATGTGTGCAAGTTTATGTATAACCAAGCAAGTTAGTATGTGGAAAATACTCCCCCTAAATATATGCACACAAGTTATAAAACTCCTCCTGAATTTATGCTACAAAGTATGTTCATAAGATATTCACAATTTCAATATGCAAAATGTTAAACTTAATAATTTGCACATAAACATACTTCCATTTTCAAAGTATAAGCACATATCCATTTTCTCCAAAACAAAAGCACACATCCATTCCATTCCATTCTCCCCCTTTTTGTCATCATTCAAAAAGGAAACAGGAGATATTAATCCAAAAAGAATCAAGCCCAAAACTTAGAATCAGTAAAGTAAACAGTAGAAAACTGAAAGAGCATTCAACAACAGTAGTAAACATACTAGTAAACTAAAAAAAAATGTAGATAGGAAACTAAAAATGCAAATTGTTTTCTAATCATTAAGTCATTTGCTCCTTCGAATAGCTTTGGAAGGCACCATCTTCTTCCTGGAAGGTTTAGCAGCAGGTTGCTGAGAAACTTGGTCAGCCAAATGCTCATGCTCCTGTGGCTCATCCTCATCAGATGGGATTTGAAGGGAAGTAGCCAGAGTCTGGTATGGATTGGACACTGTAGACTTAACTCTTTTTCTACCTTTCTTGGCTTAAGGTATATATTCAGCCTCAGCTGTAGACAAAGCTACTGATGTTTGTTTCTTACTATCCCAAGAAACTAGTGCAAAACCAAGAAATTGACAAGTAGCTGAAGTACTTTTTCTATCCAATCTACTTCCAGCAAAATTTGAATCACTATAACCAACAAGATTAAATGATTCACATTTTGGATACCATAAACCAATTGAGTGTGTGCCAATGAGGTATTTGAAGATTCTTTTAACTGCACTTAGATGGGATTCTTTTGGACATGATTGAAATCTTGCACACAAGCAAACACTAAAATGTATGTCTGGTCTAGATGCAGTAAGATACAAAAGAGAGCCAATCATACCTCTATAAAGCTTTGTATCTACTTCTTTACCTTTTTCATCATTGTCTATTTTAATTGTTGAACTCATAGGAGTACCCATGCTCTTCAAATCTTCCATTTTAAATTTATTCAACATATCTTTGATGTACTTTGATTGATTTATGAAGATGCCATCTTTCATTTGCTTAATTTGAAGTCCAAGGAAGAATGTGAGCTCCCCCATCATGCTCATCTCAAATTCATTCTGCATAATCTTAGAAAATTTCTTGCAAAGAGATTCTTTAGTAGCACCAAAAATTATATCATCAACATATATTTACACAATGAGCATATCATTATAATGCTTCTTAACAAAAAGTGTTGTGTCCACTTTGCCTCTTTGGAAATCATTTTGTAAAAGGAATTTACTAAGCCTTTCATACCATGCTCTAGGAGCTTGTTTTAAACCATATAAAGCTTTAGTAAGTTTATAAACATGATTTGGATGCTCATGATTTTCAAAGCCCGGAGGTTGTGCAACATACACTTCCTCATCAATATAGCCATTTAAAAATGCACTTTTGACATCCATTTGATAAAGCATAAAATCCTTATAACATGCAAAGGCATACAACATTCTAATAGCTTCAATTCTAGCAACCGGAGCAAAGGTTTCATTAAAATCAATCCCTTCCTCTTGGTTGTAGCCTTGAGCCACTAGTCTAGCTTTGTTTCTAACAACATTGCCTTTTTCATCCATTTTGTTTCTAAAAACCCATTTAGTACCAATAATTGAATGATTTTTTGGTTTAGGCACCAAATTCCAAACTTTGTTTCTCTCAAATTGATTTAGTTCTTCTTGCATGGCAAGAATCCAACTTTTATCATTTTGAGCTTCTTCAAAACATTTAGGTTGAATTTGTGAAACAAAGGTAACATTACCAAAATATTTTCTCAATTGTGCTCTAGTCATCATCCTTTGAGATGGATCATCAATGATGTCTTCTTGGGGATGATTTCTATGAAATCTCCATTCTTTAGGTAAATCTTCATGTTGGGGCTCATTCACTTGTAATTCTTCTAAATTTGGCATTTCTTCATTGATTTGATCATTGTTGGCATTATGGCCGTCTATTGTGGTATCTCCTTGAGTTTCTTCATCTTTGTCATCAATTTGTTCCATTTCTTGACTTGATATTACATTTCCTTTTCCAAACACCTGCTCATCATTATCATCAAAAACATTTTTCCTTCTAATAGAAGGGTTAACCTCATCAAACAAAACATGAATAGTTTCCTCAATAACTAACGTTCTTCTATTAAACACCCTATATGTTTTACTCTTTGTTGAATATCCAAGAAAGATTCCCTTATCGGATTTAGCATCAAATTTCTTCAAGTTATCCTTCTTGTTATTTAAAATGTAGCACTTACATCCAAATGCTCTGAAAAATGAAATATTTGGTTGTCTTCCTTTCCAAAGCTCATAGGGGGTCTTTTTCAAAATTGGTCTAATCAAAATTCTATTCAACACATAGCAAGAAGTATTAATAGCTTCAGCCCAAAAATACTTTGGCAAGTTATTTTCATTCAACATGGTTCTAGTCATTTCTTGCAAAGTCCCATTTTTCCTTTCTATAACCCCATTTTGTTGTGGTGTTCTAGGAGCTGAAAAATTATGGTTGATTCCATTTTTATCACAATATTTCTCAAATAAATGATTTTCAAATTCAGTTCCATGATCACTCCTTATAGATGTGATGCAAAAACCTTTTTCATTTTAAACCATTTTACTCTTCCCACCAAGACTAGCAGGAGACACGGTTCCAAATAAATCAAGACGAAGCAATTCTAATGGCCTAGTGGTAGAAACAATATTTTTAGATTTAAAAGATGCTCTAGTATGCTTTCCTAGTGCACATGCCTTACATTGAAATTTATTTTCATAGTTAATCTTAGGAAGACCTTTAATAAGTTCTTTCTTAGACAATTTCGAGAGTGTATGCATGCTTGCATGTCCTAATCTTCTATGCCATAAATAACTAGAATTATCAAAAGATACTAGACATGTACCATGATTAGTTTTAAAGTTATTCATGTCAAGCAAGTAAACATTATTAGATCTATTGGCAATGAACAATGTGTCGTTATCTAAGTTATTGATTGTACAAAGAGAAGAAGTGAACATTACCTCAAAACCTTTATCACAAAGTTGGCTTACACTTAGCAAGTTGTATTTCAAACCTTCAATAAGTGACACATCTTCAATGCAAGGTTTGGTTCCAATTGTGCCATTTCCAATTATTTTTCCTTTTCCTTTATCTCCAAATTTCACATGTCCTCCATCTACCATTGTGATTTTTTAAAACTTATCCTTTTCACCGGTCATGTGCTTTGAACAACCACTATCTATATACCATTTTTCACTTTCCTTCATCCCTTTGAAAGAAACCTGAAATTTAATCATTTAGCTTTAGGTACCCAAGCAACTTTGGGTCCTTAGGGGTTAGTGACCTTAGGTAAGGTTTCCTTTGGCACCCATACCTTCTTCACCTTAAGAAGATCCTTCCTAAGTGCACAAGAACTGATCATATGACCTCTTTTATTGTAATAATAACATGTGACATTAGGCAAGGAGGATGTAGATGCTTTAATGAAATAATTCTTGTATTTGCCATAGTTCATGAAACCATCAAAACCAATTCCATATTTTTCATTTGAAATTCTTTGGTTTCCAAGAAGTACATCTAGAGTTTCTTTTCCTTTTGTAAATTTTGCCAAATCATTTGTCAAAGTTTCTATTTTAGCTTCAAGAACCTTATTTTTCTCAATGAGCTTTTCACAAGTTTCTTTTGAGATTTTCAATTCTAAATCTAGCTCTTTAAACAAGGCAATTTGCCCTTTGTAAAATTCATTTTCTTTATACACATTGGACATGGCAATGTTTTGTGATCTCAAAGATTCAATTTCTAAATTCAGTTTAGTGCACTTTCTCTTATAATTTCTATACTCATCATATACTTTAGCAAATGCAAGTTCAAGTTCCTCTACATTAGGAGATTCAAGAGAGTTTACCTCATTTTCACTTTCTTCTTCCTTTTGTGAGCTTTCGATTTTCTCTTCAAATGCCATCATACAAAGGTGAGCAGTCTCCTTGTCACTTGATTCATCATTTGAAGATTCTTCACTATTGCTCCACACTACTTTCATAGCTTTCTTGCTCCTGTCTTCTTTTCCTTTCTTCTTTTTGAGCAATGGACATTTAAGCTTAATATGTCCTGGTTTGTGACACTCATAACATACAATTTCGTCTTTTGAATCCTTGAAACGTTTATCCTTGGGAGTATACTTTTTCAAGAATTTCCTGTATTTACTTCCTCCCTTCTTGAAAGCTCTTTTGAATTTCCTTGCAAGCATAGCCATTTTATCATCATCATCACTTGAAGCACTTGAGTTGTCACTTGAGTCAATTTTAAGTACAACTCCTTTCTTCTTATCTTCATCTTTATTTGTCTTGAGAGCAATGCTTTTCTTCTTCTTTTGCTCATTTTCAACTTCATCTTTCTTGTATACCATCTCATGTGCAATGAGAGATCCAATGAGTTCATCATAGGTGAAGGTTTTAAAATCCTTTGTATCTTGGATAACTGTAGTCTTTGCTTCCCAAGATTTTGGAAGTGATCTAAGAATTTTCTTCACAAGTTCAGCTTCCTCAAATCTTTTACCAAGTGCTTTGAGAAGATTGACAAGATCGATAAACCTTGTACTCATATCCGCAATTGATTCTCCTGGCTTCATTTCGAATAGCTCATAATCTCGGATAAGGAGGTTTGCTTTGGACTCCTTGACGACATCCGTTTCTTCATAAGTGACCTCAAGCTTTTCCCAAATTTCCTTAGCAGATTGACATCCTGAAACACAATTGTATTCATTAAGGTCAAGTGAGCAATGCAAAATATTAATAGCTTTAGCATTTACAGAAATTTTCTTCCAATCATTGTCATCATATTCATCTTCATTTTTAGGAACTTTAGTATTTCCTTGACCATTCTTTTGAGGAACATGTGGACTATTTTTAATAATTCTCCATGCATCAATATCTACAAATTGTATGAAATTTCTCATTCTCACTTTCCAAAATGAGTAATTAGTGCCATTGAAGAGTGGTGGTCTAGTAATTGAGTAGCCTTCAGCTAGTGGTGGGGGTATACCGGTAGTGTTGCTAGATGAACTAGCCATTGGGGATCACTCCAAGGTTGTAACACCCTAAGCAAGAGAGACAGGCTCTGATACCAATTTGTTGTCCCAAAATAGTCCAAGAGGGGAGTGAATTGGACTTTACAATTTTTCGGCCCTTGCTTGTAGCCTAATGAAAAATTGTGGCTTTGTTCAACTAGGTGCTCTATTATATATTGTGACAGTAATATATGTTTCAATAATGTGTCCCTAAATTTCAGTTCAAGCTTCAATCAATATTTATAGCAATTTTTTATATAACATGCATCACAAGATATTCAACCAATTTCTCAACCTACTCAATATAACTTCAAGTATATAAACTCAATCTATTCAATCAATCATTTACTATCATGCATAGATATTAAATTGCATAAAAGTAAAGAGATTAAGGTTAGAGAGATCAAACACAATGATTTTTATAGTGGTTCAGCTTAACTAGCCTACATCCACTGTCTCAAAGAACCCTCTTTGAGTCTTCTCTTCACTATTTGCTCTTTTAAAGGCAAGAGACCAAAAGCCTTTTACAACTTTTCAACACCAAGCTTTTACCAAGGTAGCTTGAACCCTTGACAAGTACTATCTCAAGCACTCTTACTGTCAAGCTTCAATAGGTGATTGTACAACCTCTCTTAAATGCAATTTAATATTTTAACACTCACTCTTACTCAATACAAATCAAAGTATAAAGAAGAGATGAGTTGATTTGCCAATGGTAGCTCAAAGATTTTAAAGCTCTTGAATGAAAGCAATAAATGAAAAATCAAGATTGAAGTGCTAATGTAAGCTTTCATCAAAATTTAAAATGAAGTAGAAAAGGTGTATTTTTAGTCCCAAATCATTTTAAGACGTCTAAAACCTTTTTGGAATATTATACACTCTGTTCTAGGTAAAGTAGCCGTTATTTTGTCCTTTTGTGCAAAGTTAAGCAACTCTAATCATTTAACAAACTAATGAAATTTTGGCGACAGTAGTAAACTAGTTAGCAAACTAATGTTTTAGCAAACATACTAGCAAACTAATATTTTAGCAAACAAGTTAGCAAACTAATTTACCAAATGTCTGTTTCAAATTATAATATTTAAAAATCTAATTTAGACCTTAAAAATATATATTCCAATAGCAATAACCAAGGTCATCATGAAAGAAAATTTTATAAAGTAATTGAAAGAAAAATTTAATTTTGAGCTCCATTTAACTAAACTTTCATCTATTCTTTTTACACTAGTCCTAAAACTCAATTTCTAACTCTATGACTTTCATACCTTTACTTTGAGTCTTAGCTTTCATAATCTTGTTCTTTCTCATCTTGGATTCATCTTGAGATGCCTTTGAGTATTCTTCCTCCTTAGATGCAACCTCAAAGATTTTTCATGAATAAGATAAAGAATCTACACGTCACTTAAAAATGAGTAAGTTAGATTCTATTTGAGTTTTGTTATCATCAAAATCAATGCTCATTTTGAGCTACACGGGGTCAACAATGACTAATGAGGAAAGTGACCATTTTTGTTATGATTGAGTGCTTGAAAATTCAAATTAGTTAGACTGTTGTCACGTATATATCTAAATGTTACAGGTGTGTCCATATGTAAAATTTGTTTGAGGATTGCTTTTTTTCTTCTTCATTAGAAGTATGTGAAATTTTCTAATCTAGAAAGCATATCACTGTAGGTAATGTCCATATTTTGAATTTAGAAATGTCTTCCTTAAAATGGTTTAAGCCAATTTAGCTCAACTTCCACTTGCTATATAAGCATGCTTCTTTTTTTTTTTTTCCTTTCAACGTGGGACATCCAACACTCTCTATCAAGCACAATAATATTAGACGTAAATTTATAGGTACAATTATTACTTGTATTGTATGTAATGGCCCGCTTAGACTCTAGCCTCTTATTTTCGGCTTGGCCCTACAAGTCTAGTTTTTTCCTAACACATGGATCCACCTGATTTGGCTCGTTATGACACTGTTTAGTATGCTTTTAGGGTTTCAAAATATCTGCAAAGTATATGCATTGAGCTTGGAGTTGCCTCCACCAAAATAACTTAAGTCAATTTGTCTTGGCTTCTTCTTGCTATATATTCTCTTGTTTTTCCTTATTTTTTTTGATGTGGGACATCCAATTAAATAGGAGCTGACACGTTGCATTCTTCCGCTAATATCTCTCCATTACTTGAGCTTATAGTCCTACCTTAAAGTAGGAGGTTGAACGTTACTTCGTAGTGTTAAATAAGCTGAGTTAATTAGTTCAATATTTGAAAATTCTTACACTACCATGATAGATGACATTTGACTAATTCTAACAAGATAATGGAGTTGTGTTTGCTATCTTCCTAATGTTATTAAAGAAGGAAATATGCTTATGTAGACTTCTCTGTACAATTAGCTGTTAGCCGTTATTATTCATAGATAACCTAGGAATATAGATGTGGATTATAAAATTAAATTTTAAATGTTGATTAGACTTGGTAATATCTATTGGTGGTCCTTGCTGACTGCTTCAAAGAAATGATATTTTCAATGTAATATGAATCCAATGCAATCAATCATGAACTTGATGGTGAATTAAAGAGGGGGCTTCTTTGCAGGTTTAATTTATAACTATCTTTCACCCACCTTCCTTCCCACCAAGAGTTTTATTATTATGATTAGGCCCTATTAGGAAATATTAATTGTTCTGGTAACTGTTAGCTATTTTAGTAGCTATCAGCTGTTTTACTAGTTGTTGATACGGTGTCCGCAAGTGCACGGGTCACAGTAGTATAGTTTTAAAAATTGATATCGATCCCACAGGGAATTGTGCTTAAATTGGAAATAAAAGTATAAGCAAATTAGAATGACAAAAATTAAAAGATATTAAAAATAAAATCTAAAAATTAAAATTAAGACAAAAATTAAAGATGTAAAATGAAATTTGGAATTAAAATTGGTATTTGAGGAATTAAAACTAGATCAATCAATTAACTAAAATTAATTAAACTAGATTACCCAAAAATTAATTTGAAATATCTATTTATGAAATTGAGAGAAATTAAATCTAAATTAAATCTAAATAAAAATAAAGTGATTATAGAAATTGGATTTAAATTGGATTTAAATTTAAATTGCTATTTATGAGGTTTGGAGGATTTATATCTAATTTCAATGAAAAATAAATTGATTCTAGAGATTGGATTTTCAATATTGTTTGCATGTGGTTTTTCCCTAATTTAGCCAAACACATGAGAATTGCAATTTTGAGGGAAATCAATTCTTAAATTTTTGAAACCTTTTTCAAGCATCTCAAAATTGGTTTTCATTAAATCAAACCCTGTTTTCACGGTATTTCAAATCTAACAAAAACCCAATTAATGCTCTAATTGATTTTTGGAAAGTTCCCCTTAATCTTCTTAGCTTATTTCTAACACCAAGAAAATAAAGTTTATTGCAAGATTATCCATCCCCAATATTCACTTTTCAGTCCATCTATTAAGGATTAAAACTTAACTTAATGAGGGCCCATTCATCAAGCAAGGAAATAAGCACACAAGCAATAAATCAAAATATAACAATCTTCATTTAAATGGCTAAATCAGTTCAAAACCACAAAACAAATCAATATTTACAAACCCATCTCTAGAATCTCAATCAACTACTCACAAATCATTGTTTAAAGACAAACCCAAATGAAGAAATGAAGAAATAATGGAAATGTAAGCTAAAAGGGGTAGAAAAACCCAGCAAATTTGCAGCAGGATCTCTGCAGAAAAGTGCAGAAACTTGATCCTTGCTGCTGCTGGAAGAAGATGCTGAAAGATGCTCCTCCCTTTCCCTCTTTCTATCTTTCTAAAAATGCCTCCCTTGCTCTCTTTCTATCTTTCTAAAAATGCCTCCCTTGCTCTCTATGCTCTCTATATCCCAAGAAAGTGATAAAATGGGTCTTTATATAGGCTAAGGGATTGTTCTAGAATGGGTAAAAGGGGGAAGGATCTAGAGAAAGTGAGGTAAAAAGCTGGAGTAACGGAAATGCCACGTCAATTATTTTCCGAGAAAAGCGACATAAGTAAGTCGGTTGTGTCGCGGGTTGTGTCGCTCTCATTTTTTTTTTTTTTTCTCAACTTCAAAATTTTTGCAATTCGATTTTAATCTCCTTCAAATGGCTACTCTGATCAAAATACATCAAATTTCTCCAGATTTAACCTACAAAACAAATAAATTCCAAAAATTAAACTAAGAGATGTGAAAATTATAAAATTGACTAAATATATATTAATATCTAAAATAATAGCTATGAATAAGGGTAAATTATGTGCAAAAATTACTCCTAAATGATGATATAAAATGCATGCATCAAATTCCCCCATACTCAAACTCTTGCTTGTCCTCAAGCAAAATTTCATTAAAACTCATTTGGAAGGGAATAGAATCAGTCTTTGAAAACTCAAAAATTCACTAATCCAAACTACCAACTTACCTCTAGCCACCAACATTCCAAATTCCCACCAGCAAAAGCACAAAGAATGAAGCAAGCACTCTCAACTTTTACAGAATAGCTAAGAATTAACCAATCAACCCAAACAAATACCAACCAACTACAAGAGTCAATTGTGCCAAAACAAACCTAAATGAAATAGATAGCCAATGTGTCTCAAATAGATGGTGAGTAATGTATGGAAGGTTATATTGCCAAACCCATATGCAAGCATAAAAGATCTAACTCTACTAATGTAACAAGCATTTTTCAAAGAATCATTAGGTCTTTTTAAGGGTTGTAATGGGGTCTAATAAGGTAGAATTGTGGTTAACAAAGAAAGGGAATAAGGTAAACAAAATATGAGAATAATATGAAACTCAAAGTGCATCCATTTTTATTTTTATTTTTTTTTTATTTTTTATTTTTTATTTTTTATTTATTTATTTATTATTTTTTTTTTATCAAGAGGAAAGAAATTCTCAATGAAGCTCAAGTGCTATCACAATGTTTATACAAAGGGACTATTTTTTTATGCTTATTTTATTTTATTTTGATTTTGTATTGGTCCCTATTTCATGTCACACCCAAAATTACCTTTGGGATATTTTGGTGACCTTTTCAACTTTTCACAATTACTCTAGCACTTTTCAAGATGTTTCAATCCTCTGAGCCTTTTTTTTTTTTTTTTTTTTTTAAATCATTATCATTTTTTTATGCACTTAATTGCTAAAATACTATTCTCATAGATAGGTGGTAGTGTTTAGGTTTAATGGCTCGGTAAATGATTTGGGTTCCAAAGAAATTAGGGATTTAAGGTTCAAGGGGGTTTGCAAGGGTTAAAATGAAATTGAGGTAGGTTAAGGCTAAATGTGAGGTTTAAAATATGAAGGAATGCCTAAATCATATTCTTATCAGATGCAAGTTAAAAATTTCGCTTTGAAAGATCTAAGATGCTTGTTCTAGGAATGGTGAGACGACAATGACCATTTTCTTCCTTAAAGGCTTATCCAGACACTCAAAACTCAAAATAACTAATCAGAATCTGCATACCTAGATTGATATATTAATTTTCAGCTATTAAGTAAGAGAAAGAATAATGCTTAAGACTTTGTACCCAGCTGGAACTTTCATTCCACTAACCATCTAAAGGCAAGTTGGATTGCTTGAATAAGTGGCTTATGGAGTTCAAAGACTGGTTTAAAAATTCAAAAATTTTAAATGAGTGAATGAAATGCATGAGTGTAAATGTCTAGTCAACCTATATGCAACTAAGTATGCATAACTAAGTATATGAAGCTATATGCAGTGTATATACGTGAATATGTACAAGTATGAAGTAATGAGTGTGTCGCTATATGCAAATGAAAAAGAAAAATAATTTTTGCAAGGAAAAATAATTTTTGCAAAAAATTTACCCTCTCCCCCATACTCAGAATGAACATTGTCCTCAATGTTAAAAATGTGCAAGGAATGGGATAATTTGGCTATATGTGCATAGAAAGCTAAAATTTAAAGCTAAATAAAATTTTTATTGCTCATTTGCTTGCAATGCATTGCATCCCATCTGCACAAGGAAATTAGAACAATGTTAAATTCTGAATAAGGAGTATATAAAAAAAACTTAAAACAAATGAAAGAAAAATTGGGAGTTATGCACAAAAATGCTAAGTTTAGGTCTTTAGCTTGACCATACTTACTCAAAATTTCATGGAGAATGAGAAAGATAGCAAGTTGCTATTTTCTCAATTGGCTCACCAGCTAAATAATGCCTCAACCTTTGTCCATTTACCTTGAAATTACCAGATTTTTCACCAAAAATTTCCACAGCACCATGAGGTAAAACTTTCACAATTTTGAATGGACCTGACCACCTTGATTTTAATTTTCCTGGAAAAAATTTTAACCTTGAATTGAATAAGAGAACCAAATCTCCTTCTTTTAAGTCCTTTTTCTTGATATGCTTATCATGCCATTTTTTAGTTCTTTCTTTATAGATCCTAGCATTTTCATAAGCATCAAGTCTCAATTCTTCTAATTCATCAAGTTGCAAAAGTCTTTTATGTCCAGCAGCTTGCAAATCAAAATTGATTGCTCTAATGGCCCAATAAGCTTTATGTTCTAACTCTACGGGCAAATGGCATGATTTCCCAAAAACTAACCTATAAGGTGTAGTTCCTATGGGGGTTTTAAATGCTGTTCTATATGCCCAAAGAGTGTCATCTAATTTAAGGGACCAATCTTTTTGGACTTATTGTGATTTTCTCCAAGATTTGCTTGATTTCTCTATTTGTGATTTCTACTTGGCCATTTGTTTGAGGGTGATATGGTGTGGCAATCCTATGCTTTACCCCATATTTTCTCATCAATTTTTCAAATTGGTGGTTGCAAAAATGGCTACCACCATCACTGATTATGGCACGTGGGGCACCAAACCTAGTCAAAACAAATTTTTGAAATTTCACCACAACTTTTGCATCATTGTTAGGTGTAGCAATAGCTTCTACCCATTTAGATACATAGTCCACCCCTACCAAGATATATTTATTCCCATAAGAAGATGGAAATGGCCCCATGAAATCAATTCCTCACACATCAAATAATTCAACTTCCAATATGGACTGTTGGGGCATCTCATCTCTTTTGGAAATGTTGCCTACCCTTTGACACCTATCACACCTGCTTACAAAGTCTCTCACATGTTTAAACATTTTAGGCCAATAGAAACCTGATTTCAAGACTTTATCAACAGTTTTTGAGACACTAAAATGACCACCATATTCAGAGGAATGACAATGGTAAATAACATCATGCATTTCTTCCTCTGGTATACATCTCCTAATTATTCCATCATTGCATCTCCTAAACAAAAGAGGTTCTTCCCAAGAATAAAATTTAACATCATGCAAGAATCTTTTCTTTTGCTGCCAAGATAAATCAGGTGGCAAGACACCACAAGACAAGAAATTCACAATATCAGCAAACCATGGAAGTGCAGAATTCAACACATACAACTGCTCATTCATGAAAAACTCATCAATTGGCACAATTTCATCATCTTTATTTTCAGTTTTTATCCTAGAAAGGTGATCAGCCACCACATTCTCAACACCCTTTTTATCTTTTATTTCCAAATCAAATTCTTGAAGTAATAAAATCCATCTAATCAACCTAGATTTAGCTTCTTTCTTGCTCATTAAATACCTTATTGCTGCATGATCAGTGAAAACAATTACCTTTGAGTTGACCAAATAAGAACGAAACTTATTGAGTGCAAATACTACCGCAAGGAACTCCTTTTCAGTTGTGGCGTAATTGACTTGAGCTTCATCAAGGGTTGCATAGTAAATGGCATAAGGTTTTCTATCTTTTATTTGGCCAAGGGCGGCTCAACAACAAACTCGCTTGCATCACACATAATTTGAATGGCAAAGTCCAATATGGGGGTTGCATAATAGGAGCTGTTGTTAAGGCCGTCTTTAACCTGCAAAAAGCAACCATACAATCTTGATTAAAATCAAATTTAACATCATGATTCAAAAGATTTGTTAAGGGTTTAGCAAGTTTAGAAAAATCCTGAATAAATCGCCGGTAAAACCCGGCATGTCCAAGGAAACTTCGCACTCCTTTGACAGTGGTTGGAGGGGGCATTTTTTCAATAATTTCTATTTTAGCTCTATCCACTTCAATTCCCCTATTTGAGATTAAATGCCCTAGAACGATCCCCTCTTGGACCATAAAGTGGCATTTCTCCCAATTCAACACCAGATCATTATCAGCACATCTCTGCAAAATCTTAGACAAATTAGTCAAGCATGAATCAAAATTAGTTCCATATACTGAAAAGTCATCCATGAAGACCTCCATAATTTCTTCAATAAAATCAGAAAAAATAGCCATCATGCACCTTTGAAATGTGCCAGGTGCATTACACAATCCGAATGGCATCCTTCGATATGCAAAAGTGCCATAGGGACATGTAAAGGTAGTTTTTTCTTGGTCATCAGGATGGATTGGAATTTGAAAGAAACCAGAATATCCATCTAAGTAACAAAAGAATGAATGCTTGGCTAATCTCTCTAACATTTGATCCATAAAAGGAAGGGGAAAATGGTCTTTTCTTGTGGCATTGTTCAACTTCCTATAGTCTATGCACATTCTCCAACTGTACTTGATTCTAGTGGGTATCAATTCATTATTTTCATTTTTAACAACTGTCACCCCACCTTTTTTTGGTACAACATGCACAGGACTAACCCACTCACTGTCAGAAATAGGGTAAATAATTCCAGCAGCTAGTAATTTTAGGATTTCCTTTTTCACAACATCCTTCATTGTAGGATTTAATCTTCTTTGATGTTCAATGGAAGGTTTACTATTTGGCTCAAGGAAAATCCTATGCATACAGACTGTTGGACTTATTCCTTTTATATCATCAATTGCATAACCCAAAACTCTTCTATATTCTCTCAATACTCTCAACAATTTGTCATTCTCAATATTAGTCAAAGATGCATTAATTATAACAGGATATGTTTCATTGGGTCCAAGAAAAGCATACCTGAGGTTGGAAGGAAGAGGTTTAAGATCTACCTTTGGAGCATCCTCTACCTTTAATGATGGTGGTTTGATCTCCAAATTTTGCACTCCTTCAAGTTGAAAAATTGTGGCGTCAGGATGTGGTGGAGAGCTGTCTAAGTGTTGTGCAAAAGTAGCCATGTTGTGATTATCATCATCAATGCTCCCACCATGGACTAAGCAATTTTCAAGTGGGTCTTGTGGATAGCTTTTTCTGAAATGCTCTTGAACAATCTCATCAATAATGTCTACCCGCAAACAAGACTCAACTTCTTCATGTTTCCTTTTCATGGCTGGATTGATGTTGAATATCATTTGATCATCTCCCACTCTAAGTGTCAATTGCTCACCCTTCACATCAATTAATGCACCAGCTGTTGCCAAAAAGGGTCTTCCCAATAAGATAGGAACTTTTGTGTCTTCTTCCATATCTAAAATGACAAAGTCCACCGGAATGTAGAATTTCCCAACCTTGATAGGCACATTTTCAAGAATGCCTTCCGGATATTTAATTGAACGGTCAGCCAGTGAAAGATACATGTTTGTGGGCTTCAACTCTCCCATATTCAACTTCTCATATATTGAAAGTGGCATTAGGCTGACACTAGCTCCAAGGTCACATAAGGCATTTGCCACACAATTATCACCAATATGACAAGGAATGGAAAACACACCCGGATCTTTGAGTTTGGGAGGTAACTTCTTCTGAATTATAGCACTGCATTGCTCTCCCAAGTTGATGGTGTCATAATCTTCTAGCCTTCTCTTGTTGGAAAGAATCTCCTTTAAAAATTTGGCATAACTTGGCATTTGAGATAGTGCCTCAGTGAATGGCACATTGATATACAACTTCTTTAGCACTTCAAGGAATTTGCCAAATTGTTTGTCTAGCTTGTGCTTAATGAATCTTTGAGGGTAGGGAAGGGTGGGCTTGTAAGGTTCAGGTGGGATGTATGGTTTCTCTCCCTCATCTTGCTCACTTTTGCTTTCTTCTTCTTTTTCATTTTTCTTGCTCTCAACTGAGTTTTCTTCTTTTGTGCTCTCTTTTTCTTCTCTCTTGTTTTCACTCTCTTGACCAACTTTTTTACCACTTCTCAAGGTCACCAACTTACATTGTTCATGAGGGTTTTGTGGTTGGCTAGGTAGTTTCCCATAGGAATTGCTTCCTGATGAGCTTGCTTGTTGCGCCAATTGAGTCTCCAACATGCGGTTGTGGACTTGTAATTGATCCATGGTTTGTCTCATGTGTTGCATTTCTTCCTCCAATTTGTTATTCATCTTGCTTTGTTCAGCAAAAAATTTCTCCATCATGCTCTCCAAGGTTGGCTTTGGTTCATGAGGTGGAAGGGATTGTTGTGCTCTTGCTTGATATCCAGGTGGTGGTTGCCTTGTGGGCTGAAATTGAGGCTGAAATTGAGGCTTGTTCTGCTGCATAAACTGCTGGTTATGAGCATAATTTGAGCTTTGGCCTTGTTGAGCAAAAGTTGCTTGTGGTCTCCATGTTGAGTTGTTCATATTAGAATAAGAATTTCCCATAGGTTTTTGTTGATAACCTCCTGCATAAGCAGCTTGCTCTTGCAAATAATCATCACCATAAGAAGAGTAATCAACTCCACAACTTTGAGTTCCATTTGTGAAGGCAACTTGTTGCATAGTTGTAGGAGTTGAGGTTGTTGCCTTTGTGCAAAAATCACTAAGAAGCTGAGTCAACTGATCAAATTTTGCATTCATGTAGTTAACTGAGTCAAGTTCATATATCCGACTTTCTTTGGCTCAAGTGCTCTAGGATTTCCCCATAAATGGGTATTATGAGCAATCTTCTCTAATAGATCATAGCATTCTTCACTTGTCATTCTCATGAAATCTCCTCCTGCTTGTGAATCAATTGTGTTTCTTATGGCTGGAGTAACTCTGGTGTAGAAATTCTGAACAATCATCCATTTGGGTATTTCATGATGAGGACATTGCCTTTCAAGCTCCTTAAATCTCATCCAAGATTCATACAAAGTTTCATCATCTCTTGGTTTAAAAGCTACCATCAAATTCCTCAAATGAGTAGTTTTCCCAGGTGGGAAAAATTGAGATAGAAAAGCTTGAGATAACTGCTCCCAAGTAGCTATAATAGCTTGTGGGAGTGAGTCATACCACTCCAATCTTTGAATCCAAGAGAAAATGGAAATAATGTGAGTAGAATAACTTCATCGAAACTCAGGTTGTCTTTGAGTACCACATATCATCGAAAATTTCTTCAAAAGAGAATGAGGATTTTCAAGTGGGCTACATCCAAATTGTGAATTCTGAACCATTTGAATAAGACCAGTTTTTAATTCACATTGATTAGCTCCAATAATAGTCATTATCTCTCACATCAGTACATCTAGGAAAAGCATAGTCTAACATGGATCTTCTTTGAGGATCATTTTGATTAACCACAGCATTTTGCCCGTTTTGCTCATTTGCTCCATTGTTTCCACCAATAGCTCTATTTTGATTCTCCATATTTTCTATTGTCTCCTCTTGCTCAAATATTTGTTGTTCTTCTTTTTCTGCTTCTTTTCTTCTCTTGTACTCCTTTTTGTTGGCTCGACAGAATTTTTCAATTTCTGGGTTGAACAACAATTCAGTATCACTTGTGCTTTTCGATCGTCTCATAAACAAGAAAAGTACCTGAAAAACACAAGGAACAATAGTGAAAATAAAAGAAAATAAAAATTCTAATTAGCTTAAAACAATTAAAATCCAACTTAAAAACAAACAATTCCCCGGCAACGGCGCCAAAAACTTGATACGGTGTCCGCAAGTGCACGGGTCACAGTAGTATAGTTTTAAAAATTGATATCGATCCCACAGGGAATTGTGCTTAAATTGGAAATAAAAGTATAAGCAAATTAGAATGACAAAAATTAAAAGATATTAAAAATAAAATCTAAAAATTAAAATTAAGACAAAAATTAAAGATGTAAAATGAAATTTGGAATTAAAATTGGTATTTGAGGAATTAAAACTAGATCAATCAATTAACTAAAATTAATTAAACTAGATTACCCAAAAATTAATTTGAAATATCTATTTATGAAATTGAGAGAAATTAAATCTAAATTAAATCTAAATAAAAATAAAGTGATTATAGAAATTGGATTTAAATTGGATTTAAATTTAAATTGCTATTTATGAGGTTTGGAGGATTTATATCTAATTTCAATGAAAAATAAATTGATTCTAGAGATTGGATTTTCAATATTGATTGCATGTGGTTTTTACCTAATTTAGCCAAACACATGAGAATTGCAATTTTGAGAAATCAATTCTTAAATTTTTGAAACCTTTTTCAAGCATCTCAAAATTGGTTTTCATAAAATCAAACCCTGTTTTCACGGTATTTCAAATCTAACAAAACCCAATTAATGCTCTAATTGATTTTGGAAAGTTCCCCTTAATCTTCTTAGCTTATTTCTAACACCAAGAAAATAAAGTTTATTGCAAGATTATCCATCCCCAATATTCACTTTTCAGTCCATCTATTAAGGATTAAAACTTAACTTAATGAGGGCCCATTCATCAAGCAAGGAAATAAGCACACAAGCAATAAATCAAAATATAACAATCTTCATTTAAATGGCTAAATCAGTTCAAAACCACAAAACAAATCAATATTTACAAACCCATCTCTAGAATCTCAATCAACTACTCACAAATCATTGTTTAAAGACAAACCCAAATGAAGAAATGAAGAAATAATGGAAATGTAAGCTAAAAGGGGTAGAAAAACCCAGCAAATTTGCAGCAGGATCTCTGCAGAAAAGTGCAGAAACTTGATCCTTGCTGCTGCTGGAAGAAGATGCAGAAGATGCTCCTCCCTTTCCCTCTTTCTATCTTTCTAAAAATGCCTCCCTTGCTCTCTTTCTATCTTTCTAAAAATGCCTCCCTTGCTCTCTATGCTCTCTATATCCCAAGAAAGTGATAAAATGGGTCTTTATATAGGCTAAGGGATTGTTCTAGAATGGGTAAAAGGGGGAAGGATCTAGAGAAAGTGAGGTAAAAAGCTGGAGTAACGGAAATGCCACGTCAATTATTTTCCAGTAAAAACGACATAAGCCGAGTCAGTTGTGTCGCGGGTTGTGTCGCTCTCGGCCATTTTTTTTTTTTTTCAACTTCAAAATTTTTGCAATTCGATTTTAATCTCCTTCAAATGGCTACTCTGATCAAAATACATCAAATTTCTCCAGATTTAACCTACAAAACAAATAAATTCCAAAAATTAAACTAAGAGATGTGAAAATTGTAAAATTGACTAAATATATATTAATATCTAAAATAATAGCTATGAATAAGGGTAAATTATGTGCAAAAATTACTCCTAAATGATGATATAAAATGCATGCATCAGTTGTTAACTATTAAATATTAGCTATTAGTGGTTAGCGGTTTATATAGTGATTTAAAGCAGAAGTGTCCAGTAAAAACAATTGTTGGATTAGCTATTAAAAGTTAAAATAGTGGTGAAGAGAAATTAGAGATCCAGCATATGGATTCAAATGCATAGATTCTAACCCATATTTATGCAATCATAAGATCTATACCATATTTGTTTTATTAGTCTACTATGTAATCACGTGTTTATGATGAACTACATAGGTGAATTCATAGTCTAGATTTATACCTTATTTACAGAAATAAATTACTCTATAACTTGTTTAAAATGAAGCCTTCAAAGATTAAGAATCAAGTCAAACTTGCACACACACGAATGCATACTTATTTATACTTTTCTTTATGTGTTTTTTCCTTATCTCCTTAATGAAGACAAAAACTTAGTTATTTATAAATCATTATACTTTTTGGCCAAACAATTGCATCTCTTTTATGTAATTACATTTTTTGGGCAATGTATAGGACTTTTGGATTTTTACACCTTTTGGTTATGTACATGACTTTTCATATGGCTGTTCTTAGTTCTGGTTTTAAGTCTAATAAATTTGGATAGACTCACATGGGTGACCTAAACCATATTTCTAACAAGTGGTATCGTCTTGTTTACCCTAGTCAACATGCTTCCTCAATCTCTAAATGCTAGGAGGGATAACTTTTCGTAAACTATTCCCTTAATCTCTAAATACTAGTATAAATACTATGCCATCAAATAATATAAATAAGAGAGATAGTGCTCTGACTAGTGTTAAATCATTAAACACTACTTTAAAAACTATTGCTAAACAGGACTTAAAGATCAGGAAAAACTTAATAATGGACATTGAACTAAACCCAGCCATCATGCTTTATGCTTAATAATTAATTTAAATCTTTTGTTAGTCATGTGGTAAGGCGATATCACGTGCCAATTTTCCCACACCTGTCTATGTTCTCTGTTTGGTCAAAGGCACACTATTCATGCTATAGCCAGGGAATTTGCGCAAACCCACTTAACAACCGACTTAATCGTTTGACCTGATACATAAAACTATGACCTATACAATCAGAGTAATTTTTTAATTTTATATATTTTTTATGTTAATTCAATTGATGTAACTCAAAATATTCTAATAATAATATCATATACCAGAGACTTAATTTAAAAATGTCAGGATGCTAAGATAGTCGCAAATGAAGTGATTGTGTAATTTGAATCATTAATTGATATGAATATTACGTATTTTTACGTGAAATTCACATTAATATGGAAACCAAGGGTATATGCAATCAAGTGTATCATTTAACTTGTCCTAGGTTTGCATTAAAACAAAAATTAAATAAAAAAAAAAGAAAAAGAGAAAATATGGGCAAGAAAATCTTTTTATTATTTTTAAGAATAATAAAAAGAAGTGTGTTTTTAGTAATACAAAAGTTATAACCCACGCAATACGGCTGGTATAATTTTTTATTATGAAAATTTTTATAATTTTGTAAATAAATAAATATATAATTATTATTTATAAGTTATTATAAAATTAGTTAACTATTTTCATTTCCCACACATAAAATACATCCATACAAAGAGAAGCTCACTGTGGAAGAAATTGTGAGTGGAGAAGCAGAGAGGATTTATTGATGAAAATGTTGTTACGCATGTTAAACTTGTCCCCATTTATTGTATCTCTAATAGGTTTGATTCGATTGAGGGTTCTCTAAGAAGATTTTTTTTTTAATCTTTATTTTTCTCTTTTTCTCTAGAAAATGGCCGGTGATTGAATTGGCTCTTAAAGGTCTCGTTGAGCAACAATGTGAGAGACTGTGATATTTAATGAGCTTAAACAATGAGGTGTCATCCTTTTTTTAATATTTTATTCATTAAGATAATTTGCTTAATCCTAAAAAAGAAAATTTACTTAAAAATAAATATTAATATATTAAAAATTAAAAATATGACTCCGATAATCAATATTATATACTTTTAAACATTTAAAAATAAGAAAGTATCCATCAAAAATTTTTTTATGATATTACTCATTAATTATCATTTAATATTTTAATTTTAAATAGAAATTATTTATACATAAAAACGTTAAATGAGTTTAAAAATTAATATTTTAGTTATAATTTAAACATATCATTTTTAAAAAATTTATTTCATTATTATCAAATCAAAATTTATTTACAGCTTTTTATTTTTTGAATTATTCAACACACGTTTTGGTTGTTAAATTTTATAAAAATACATATCTTATCCTTATAAGAGATTTTATGTTTTGGTTTTAAAGAAAAGCTTTTATAACATTTTTAAAAGCTAAAAATCTGCTGCTATAATTTTTATTAAATAGAAGGTTAAAAAATGAAACTTTCCCCTATCTCTCTCCCTTTTTTTTATTTATGAAATTTATTTATGAAAATAGATAAAATTTTATTTATTTAAAATTAAAAATATCCTTTTACCCATTTCTTTCTCGTCCTACGTTATCCAATAACACGTCTATATACACCATCCACTCACTTGTCTCCCTCTAAATAATATTCATATCTCTCTCTCCCCACCCTTTATGATCCAATAATATATAGACATTCAACCACATGTTTTATTATTATTATTATTATTATTATTATTATTATTTGCTAGAATGATGAACATTGTTATTATTGACAATTTTTGCATGAAATTTTAATTTTTAAATAAATAAAAAAATGAGAGGAGAAAGGGAAAAATTATTTTTTTATTATACCAACATAAATATTCATTTTTACAATTTTATTAGGTAATTAAATATTAAATTTTCATCAAGTTAGATCAAAATTAATCAATTGACTATAAATGAAATAAACTTATAGCATTGGCTATAATTGATATAAGTAAAAAAGTTTTAAATTTTTTTAATCATTAAAGTTATACCACGTTAGCAATGACATAATAATAATAATAATAATAATAATAATAATAATAATAATAATTTACCACGTCAGCAATAACATATTAAAAATAATATTTTTGCCATATCAGCCACTACATAAGCACTCCAAAATCCCCAATTTTGACCGGACCATAATAAATGCTACACTTTCAAATTAGGCAAAAATTGATAAAAAAAAGTTTTGGCTATAATTACAAAAACGCATAAAGTTTTGGATTTTTTTTTTAATATTAGGCATTTAAAAAATTATTAGGATAATATAATTTTTTGCTTAGTCAAAATATAGTTTTAAAATATATAGATAAGCCATTACTTTTGACTTTTGACTTATTTTAAGTAGTTTTAACTTATAAGCCAAACCAAATACTAATCTACTTATAATTTTCTACTATAAGTAGATTTAATCGACTTATAAACCAAACCAAATACCATTTTAATTGCAACTTTATAAATAGACAATGAAGCATCTCTTTCTCTTATTAAAACTCAAATTTCTAACATATCCAGTGGGTTGGGATAGACATAAGGAAAGGGAATTGACGAGAAACTAATTTTCAATGAAAATAAGGTGAAAGAGAAATGTGGAAAAAGGAAACAAAATTATTATAATTTGTCCTATGGGTTGGGCAAGAAATAATACCATGATTATGTCACAATTGAATTTTATTTGTTGGACCAACACTAGGAGTTGGGCTGGCATAAGTCTTCGAAAGCCATCATAAGTCTCACTATTCTTAAACAATGAGGTGTCTTCCTTTTTTTAATATTTTATTCATTAAGATAATTTGTTTAATCCTAATAAAGAAAATTTACTTAAAAATAAATACTAATATATTAATTAAAAATTAAAATATAACTCCGATAATCATTTTCATACACTTTTAAATATTTAAAAATAAAAAAGTATCCATCAAAGATTTTTTTTTATGGTATAACTCATTAATTATTATTTAATATTTTAATTTTAAATAGAAATTATTTTATATATAAAAACATTAAATGAGTTTAAAAATTAAGTTTTATTTATTTATTATTAATTGTATTTTAGTTATAATTTAAACATATCATTTTTAAAAAATTTATTTCCTTATTATCAAGTCAAAATTTATTTACGGCTCTTTATTTTTTGAATTATTCAATACACGTTTTGGTTGTTAAATTTTATAAAAATACATATCTTAACCTTATAAGAGATTTTTTTTTTTGATTTTAAAGAAAAGCTTTTATAACATTTTTAAAAGCTAAAAATCTGCTGCTATAATTTTTATTAAATAGAAGCTAAAAGAAATGAAATCCAAAATGGTAAAAAGCAACACAACATTAAGCCCTGAGGAAGTTGTAACAATCAACATCGAAATTTTAAAAACAGATTAAATAAAACAGAAATTCCATCCATTTCGTAAACCCACAATTTAATTATTTTTCTTTATTTTTCTCCCTCTGAAACTCAAATTTCTAACTTGTTCAGCGGGTTGGGCAAACCGGACAAGAGGGGAAAGAATTGCAAAGGAACTAATTTTCAATGAAAATAATATGAAAGAGAAATATGGAAAAAGAAAATAAAATTATTATAATTTATTGTTAAATTCGGAGAGAGTGTCGGTCAAATTATAATTAATTCATTTTAATTCGGGTTTATATAAGTGATTAGATTACTTTACACATCAAAATTATTAGTCAAGTCAATGTTATAATCTAACCAGTTATATTTACCATTTTACGTTTATACTTTCCCGATGTGGGATTTATAATCCCAACACTCCCCCCTCAAGTGCAACCATATGGTTGTCACTTGAAAATTAGTTTATATTTTTAACCCAATACGAGCCCAATCATACAGCCTTATGGGCGGTTGAAATCTACAACTCAGTTCGGTCTCTGATACCATATTAAATTCGAAGAGAGTGTCGGTCAAATTACAATTTAATTTATTTTAATTCGGGCTTATATAAGTGATTGCTTTACACATCAAAATAACTAATCAAGTCAATGTTGCAAACTAACCACTTATATATTGCCCTTTTACTTCATATTGTTTCGATGTGGGATTCTAACACTTATTATTTGGGATGGACAAGAAATAATACCGTAATTGACTTTATAATTGGTCCAGAATTTGGATAATTCCTTTGAATTGCTTAAAATTTGTTGAAGCTTAAGAGTATGATTTTAAAGAATAATATTAATTTTTTTCAACTTAAAAGTTAATGATAAATCGCATAAAATTAATATTCACACCCTAAATCAATTCTAAGTAAAAAATAAAACTTTAATGGCCTTTTTTTTATGATCAAAACTTTAGTGGTAATTGATAATAAGTTGCTTCATATTGATAGCCACCTGATGAACAGAGCTTATGGTTTAAAGAAATATTAAATGACGCAACTTTGTAGATAATGATATATTGCATAAATCTAATATTCAAACGTTATATAATGCTCATGTAAAAATTAAAAAAAAAAATCATTATGTGATAAAAATTAATTATTGTTAGTCAAAATTAATTATTGCTCGTTAAAATAGTAAAATAATTTTTTTATAGTAATTAAAAGAGAATAATTATTATTTTTATTGAGAAAATTGGAATTTAATGCATAATTTTAAACAAAATTTGATTATGCATCTTGATTTGCTAGAAATTTAATATTACATATTTATTCATTCCTTACAAGAAATCTTCGGAATAAATGAAATTTAAAAACGAGTTAATTCTGTTTATAATTTGAAGTAGCTCTAAAGCAAAATATAATCAGACATTAGAAACGAATTTAAAATGTTTAGATTGGAAACTGATAAATATTGAAATTTTGAAACGGATTAAATATCCTTTCTGATTTACAAATGGAAATTCTGTCCATTTATAAATCCACAACTTTATTATTTTTCTTTATAATATTTAACTAGTCATTTTGTTTACATATTACATAAATTATTCATTATTTTATTTTAGTAATATTAATTAATATATTTTTATTTTTTATTTTTTATATTATTATAATTATATTATAAAATTATGTTAATGATAAAATTTTTAATTAATCACAATTTTATTCAGGTGATAATAAATTTTTTAATGCTTGAAATTATAAACATAAGAATTTTAAAATTTTTTAAATGATGTTGTAAAAAAGAAAAAAAATATATATATATATATTAGTATGAGATAAGAATTTGAGAGTTGAAATTTGAAAAAATCTAAAAATTAGATGTTTAATATAATAAGTTAATTTTTTTTATATAAAAGAATACAAAAATAAAAATAATGAGGAGGTTGTTCTACATGGTGATTTTTAAGCACTTTAATAGCTTAGATGGCATATTCTTGTAAATAAATTTTGAAGCTTCAGCTTTAATATAAAGTGATTAATTGATTGCAACTTTATAAACAGACAACAAAGCATCTCTTTCTTTCAGTGAAACTCAAATTTCTAACACGTCAAGTGGGTGAGGATGGGCACAAGGAAAGGGAATTGCCAAGAGACAAATTTTCAATGAAAATAAGGTGAAGGGAAAATGTGGAAAAAGGAAACAAAATTATTATATCTTGTCCTATGGGTTGAGCAAGAAATAATGCCATGATTATGTAACAATCCAATTTTAAGGGCTGGACTAACACTAGAAATTGGATTAGTATAAACCTTCGAAACTTATAATAAGTCTTATTATTCTTAAACTCGTAACTGAATCAAAACTCAAAATTCAAAATACAGAAATGAAAATATTATAAAATGTTATAACTCAATTATAAAATAATTTAGAGAGCTCAATTCAACCCAATATATAACAAATCATTATGTGGTAAAATTAATTATTATTAATCAAATATTAAAATAATTGTTTTTATAGTAATTAAAAGAGGATAATAATTACCTTTATTGAGGAAATTGGAATTTAATGCATAATTTTTAAATAAAATTTGATTATTCATCTTGATTTGCAATTGCCAAAAATTTAATATAACATTTTTATTAATTCATAACAAGAAATCTTCGAAATAGAAATGAAATATAATTAAAAACGGGTTAATTCCATTTGTAATTTGAAACAACTCTCAAACAATATATAATCAAGGACACTAAAAACATATTAGAAATTAAAGGTTTAGAAACGAATATTCAAAATGGATACGATTATGTTTCTAATAAAGTTCAAAAAATTGATGCTAAATTTTTGCATGGAATTACAAATAGATAAATATTATCGAAATTTTGAAATGGATTAAATATTATTTATAATTTGTAAACAGAAACTCATTTATAAATTTACAACTTAATTATTTTTCTTTATAATATTTGATTGCAACTTTATAAGCGTCTCTCTCTCTCTCTCATAAAAACTCAAATTTCTAACTCATTGTTGGGATAGACACAATGTAAGGAATATTACCATGGTTAACATTATAATTGGTCTGAAATTTGAGTAATCTCTTTGGATTTCTTAAAATTTGTTGAAGCTTAAGAGTATGTTTTGAAAGAATAATGTTAATTTTTTTTTAAATTTAAAGTTAATGATAAATTGCACAAAATTAATATTTGTGGAATTATTTATGGCCAATTAACTGACCTGGGTTCATGTACCCTGTGCCAACAGGGGCTCAATTCAGGACAATGATTGCAGGTCACTTTTTGAGATTCCTAAATTCATAATTTGAGGATAGTTCCTAAAACAAAGTTGTATCCCTATTTCTTAGGTTTCTGGAAAGATATGGCTAATCTCAATTGGAATTTTCTAGCGAAAGTTATGACTAAAAGACTGTTTTGGGGTCAAGTGAAGTTTGGTCAGAGTACAGGTTTTGATGCAGTGACTTATTCTAACTGTTTGACCTAGTTCTCTTGTTTTCTGGGTTTTGGTCAAAACACCAATTTTGTAGGTCTGTGTCTTGTGGACATTTTGCCACTAGTTTCATTACATTTGAGTTCTTGTAGACCAAGTTATGGTCATTTTGCCAAAACTGGTCGGATGAGGTTAGGTCCAGTAATTTCTGGGTAACCTAATTCCAATTAACTCTAATTCTAATCACCCAATTTACACAAACTCAACTCTTTTACACTTCTTATCATATCAACTATTCAAACATCCTTATGGAACCATTTTTCATCATTTAAAAATAGCAAACCTCACAAGATTCATGGCTGCCAAAATTAGGATTCTTCAATTCCTTTTTATTTGTTTTCATTTTCATGGAATACTCACTCATCTCATCATTCTTACAAGATTTAAAGAAGAGAGAGGGTGGTATTTTTACACTTACCTTGTGACCCAACTTGCAAACTTCAATTTCTCTTCTTCAAATGGGTATCTAAAGCTTCCTTATGGAGTGGGGAGAATTATTTGTGAAGAGAGCTATGGGTTTTGATGGGTAAATGAAGAGGAAATCAAGCTTTAAGCTTGATAACAATGGTGGGGAGGGAGAGACCAAGGGAGACAGCAAGGAGAGAGAGAGAAGAGGAAGAAGAAGATGATTGGTGGGGTTTTGTCTCTTGTGGGTATTTATATATATACATTTATGTGTACTTAATTTTTTTTTTTTTTAATTTCATAAGCCTTTTTTCTTTTCTTTTCTTTTCTCATTTTCCAATTCATTTCATAAATTTTTAATTTATGTTAATTATTTATTCTCTCAATTTTTAATTTGATATTTAGGTCAAAATTCACCTCTGGGGGGTGAAATGACCAAAATGCCCTTCGGGGTGCATATCGAGTTATTTTTATTATTTTTGTATCAATTAATAAATTCTCTAAATTTTATTTTATTTTCTCTAACTTTTCTTTAACATTTTTAATGTCATTTTTTTTTTACCTAAATAAACCTTAAAATTGGGTCCCAAAATTATTGCGGACGATGAGACCTTCCTTTATTAACTGAGAGTCCTCATTAATGAAGGAAACTCTCTAGGTTTTAACTAGCCCATTCCTTTTGAATTAGAGTCCTAATTAAAAGGAATGAAAATCTATACCCATATCAGTTCATACATATTCACTACATACACCACACCCTCAATTATTTGAATGCCAATGAGGATGTGAATGATGAGTGAGCCGAGAGTCCTCCTCACTCATTATGAATCTTTAGGAACCAAATAATACCTCTTTGGAATTAGAGTCCTAATTCGGGGAGGGAGGAATTTAATAAGTGCATAATAAATTAAACAAACTCAAACTCAACTCACTTTGGAGTCATCTCATTTACCTATGTTTATGGGAAATCCAAAATAATGAAAAATCATATATTCCTTTATTAAGTCAAAGGAACCAACATGGCAATTTTAACCCCAAAATTATCGGCTTTAAATTATAAAAAGCACATCATTGAATCTACTTGCCCTCATTGAGGAACGATGTGAGATGCCTTACACCTTCCCCATACGTATACGGACCCTGAACCTAGAACCTCTGTTCTAAAAGTGACATTAAAAAAACAATTCAAAATAAAAATGGTTTTCTTTAATTTTCCTCAAAATTAAAGTGGTGACTCCTCATTTTTCTACTTCGGTGAGAATTGTAAAACGCTTGTGACACCTCATAAAACTCATGATCTGCCACCTCTTCTAGAGGTGGAAGTGGATTTGCAGGATCCCTACAAGTTTGACTAACATCAGTTAATCTAATTCTGCAAGCACCATAGCCATGATTGACACCACGACCTCTACTATGAACTACCTTGGGCGGCATTGTCCTATAAAATAAAGATAAGGAACAGAATATCAAGGTATATAATTAACAATACTAACACTAGAAGTAGAAGGACCTACAGAACCTATAAATCTATGCTCTGAAATCACAAAATGTCACATCTGTCCCCAACCTATGAGACTGATATAACCTATAAAACTGATAGAGTTTCCCCTAAGTTTATAACTAAAAGAACATGTCAAACCTGTTAATGGCTCCATGCCAATCAGACATTTCTAAATACACAAATATATATATTTCCTCTTTGTGAGGATCAAAAGAAAATGTTTATAAACCAAAGCTTCTAGCTAATTATACATATGTACAGTAATCCAATACAAAATAAATTATGAAAGAACATACTAGCCCAACCTCCACAGAACTCTACAACTAGTGAAGTGGAAGAGAGGACAATACTAAAGGCTAGGCTGCTAGTATTGGAGTTAGCAAAAAGGATTTGAAATATTAAAAATTGAGAGGTGAGTACAAATACCCAATGAATAAATAAATAAATAACAGAGGGAAAAAAAAAGGTTTTAGTACTTAAAAGTACCATTATATGATACTAGTGTGAGTCAGCTGAATAAATTCCAACGTTTTGAAGCCACATAATTAAATTAAAATAAATTCATTCTGTAAAATTATTGTTGAAATAAAGTTGCTGGAATATCATGAAATCTGTAATATCCTCATACACTTGCAATATTATTCCTGTAGATAATGTTGGCATCTAAGGAGCATAAAATAAACTCTGGCGGCTAGAGAGCAATGCTGGTATCTTAGGCTCTATGATGACTCTATTGGCCTAAGAGCAATGGTCATACACATGTGCAAAGCTACTCCCAAAGAGCGACCACATAATATACGCCCCAAAGGCTATGTGTATATCAAGCACTGTCCCAAAGATAGTATAAATATAAGTTGAGCTGAAAATAAGCCACTTGTCATCAATGTGCTATCTATTCAGTGCATATATTAAGTATATTCAGCTATTTATTAAGCTACATTGTAGATCTCATTCTATTGAATAATAAAGCATTAATTACCATTCTCTGTTCGCAGTTACATAATTAGAAATAATATAAATAATTTACATTTAATAAATTATCAGTGTCATATATTTATTCACTCACTTATACTGAAGACAGACTGAAGCCTAGACCACTAGAGCACCCTTAATATCTACTATAAGAGTTGAATCCTCTCCTAAAGTTAAGGAAAAATAGAAGTGCATCTAAGAAGGAAATTTAAAGTCCAAAATGAGAATAGTGAGATGTAAAATGCATGATTTATGTACAAAATTTTAAAAGAAATCCGGTAGCACTTCGACATAAAACCTAACGTTCCCCAAAATTCCAACAGCTCAATAAGCTCTCAACAATTCACAACGCATCACAAATAAATCTAAAATGTCCATCTAGGACCTACACAAAATAATGTAATAAATTTCATATTTTCTCCGTTTATTTCTCCTCCTCCATTCAACATATTTTTCTGCTCCTTAAACATTTCATGCTAAAATTCCTTCCATTTATTAAATCAAAATTCTTGCTAATTTAATCATAATTAATCTCTATTAACAGCTCCAAAACCTACCACCTCATACTTTAATTCTCTTCATTCTCAACCTAATATTTAAGACATAAAATAAATTCAATCCTCTCCACATACATCAACTCTTAATTTCACATATTAAAGAACACATACTTAACAAGGTAGAAATTTTATATTTTTTTATTAACCCATATAAACCTATTACTTCAAAATAAAACTTTTTTCACTAATCTAATATAAAACTTGTGTCCCTCTTATTCCTATGGCATAGAAAATCAACATAAAACAAAGGAATATCAAATTAAACTTTAATAATTAAGAAGAAAGGAAGGAAGGACTCAGCACTTTGAAAGAAATTACTAGCTTTTGCAGGGGGAAATGGATTTTAGATTTATGTTTTGGTCAAAATTAGAGGTTTAACTAATGCTTGTGTGGGTCTATATGTTGATTTAATGAAAGGGAGGTGAATGGAGGGAGGAAGAAGAAATTGGGTATGCATTGAAAGGAGGAAAAATGAAATTTTTCTTATGAAATTTTGGGTAGTTCTTTCCCTGTTTCTGCTCAATGAAGAAAACGGGAAAAAAATTTTTCATTTTGATTCAAGAATGTTAGTGTTATTAGGTTTTAATAGAATTTTATCTAAATTTTTAACATAATGTTGAATTATATTTTTTAATAAAATTATTCATATAATTAATGAGTTTTAATTTAAATAGCACTTGAATTATCTTTAACAACTATGACATTTCAAATTCAAGTTTCAATCTAAATCAAATAAAAGAAAATATTACATTTACACTTTCTTTTTAGTACATAATAAAATATTTAGTTAAACTTCCACAACAACTTCCACTCAAAATAAAATTCCATATAAATTTTACAATATTCATTTTATTAAAATAAGATAAGAAGAATTATTCAATCAACAGGATTTGAAGTTATCTAATAATTTAAATTAACTAATAGATTCAATAATTGGCAAAATTAGCATATTAATTATATATTTTGGTTTTAAATATATTTTTCAATAAAAGAAACAATATTTAAAAACAATCACATCTATTAGCCTGAGGAAGGGGCTTAGTCTTGGCGTTCGAAAGGTGGCACAAGGATTCTTCAGGAATAGAAAATTTACTTAAGCCACCTTGCTATTTGAATAAGTTGGGTGATATATGAAGCTTATCCTATGTAAATGAGTTATGTGTCACTTGTCCACTCCTAGACAACATAAGAATTTGACTGCTGCTGCAACCAACGGGATAAATTTTGACAACTATCCCTGAACTTATCTAATTGTAACATTATAGTATCTCAACTTAAAAATATAACATAAAACCCCATCAACTTTCAAATTTTGCACAGTAAAATCTCTCTAACCTCCAATTACTAGCTTTTCAGTTAGACGCTGACCTGGACAATTCCAGTATAGAGTTTAGTCAGTATTTCTCTTTTCTCTCTCAAGCCATGTTTAAATTGAATTATTTTTCTCTCTATAGACAGAATAATTTTCATGCGCAAAGAGAATAATTTTGTACTTTGCATAAGAGATGAGAGAGAAATGTTGACTAAGTGCTATGCGGGAGCTATTCACATCAGTTTCTAATTAAAAAATCAGTAATTGAAAGTCAAAGGGATTTTACTGTGTAAAATTTGAAAGTTTAAGGGGTTTTATATTACATTTCAAAGTTAAAGGACTGTAGTGTTATAACTATATAAATTCAGGGACAGTTGTTAAAATTTATCCGCAACCAATGCTTAATCAATAACCAGCCAATTGAAATTTTGAAATTAATTGATTGGAAACATAGAATAAATTGGTGCAGCCATGCATAAACATGATGAGAAATTAGGAAAAAAAAAAAACTTAATTGAATAAATTTGAAAACTTGTACATATTGAAAATATAATGGATACATATAGAGTTCTAAATCCTAATCCTAATAAAGAAATAATTTAAAATGCCTAAATTAATTTGGAATAATATTTTGCAGTCCTAAATAAATTAGAAATAACAAATTAAAACTAAATAGAAATTAAAGAATCCAAATTATAATAGAAATCCTAAATCAATTGGGGCTTCAAATACTCTTTTTTACTAAGTACTGCATCAGCTCATGTAGCTTTTGTATTTAAATCGAGCAAGCACAAATTGTCATTCAAGAGAATTTGTTTTAATTTCTATAACTTACGTTTTGGCTTCCATTAATTATTGATTAACTTTTGAATCTATTGACAGCTCTTTCTTTCTTACACATCAGAGGACTATTGTTATTTTTTTTATCCATTTGTATAATAATTAACCAGTTAATTCTATTTTTCTTGCAAATGCTTGATCTCCAAGCTACAATTAAACTCGATGATTCTTTTATTTATAAGCATTCAAATACATGAAATGTGCTCTTTAAATAAGGTCATATGCTCTTTGACATTCTTTTATTTATTATAGTAAAATGAAGCTTATATATTGCCAAAATTGTAGCCATATTAGGTCAGAAAATAAGTACAAGAAGAATTTAGAAGAGCAGAAATCATACAACCCAGGTCAGTAATTAGAGTTAATTTACACAACTGGTGTAAATTCAATGCTGAAATTACACCACACGTGTAATCTGTTTGGCACAGGAAGCCTTCAAGCTTCGTGCAGCATTAGTTGTGTAAACTTTACACAAGCTGGTGGAATTTCATTGAATGTCTTTACACAACCAAAAATATTACTCGTGCTATCCCTCATGTTTTTTGCATCGCTTTCTCTGTTCAAACTAATATTAGAGGTTACACCACTTATGTGAATAGAAGCACCATGTACTTGTGTTATGATGGCTTTCATATGTACACGACCACAAGCACGGCCGTGTTGGGGTTTATGTAATTTTTTGCTTCTTTATAACTTGGAATTATTCATTGCTTTCAAGCATTATAGATTTCATTGCACCACTATGGCCATTGCAATGTTGTCATCTATACCAAGCTGATAGGCTTCCCCAATACACCCAGACCTAGACAACGACATGCTAAGTGAAAACCCTGAAAAAGAGAGGTACAAATGCAAAAGGATACTACCAAAACAAGAAATCTCAAAATAGCAAAGGAAATCCAGATTACACATCAAAAGCAGCAAAGGCAAGACATGAAGCAACAAAACAAAAACCACAGAATTTCCTAATCTATAACTAGCTAAAACAAAGAAATTGTAGCCACAAAACTATCCCAATTTGGAACCCACAATCTGCCAAAAAACTCAAAGATACAACCGAAATGAGATTGAAGAGTGGTGATAAGGTCTGAATTTTGGTTAAGACCTTGCTTGGCCAATGAGTCTGAAACAAAGTTTGCCTTACGGAGAATATGACTGATCACTACAAGAGGGAAAGTGTTGTCCCAAAATAGTCCAAGAGGACTTAACCAATTTTTCGGCTCTTGCTTGTAGCCTAATGAAAAATTGTGGCTTTGTTCAACTAGGTGCTTCTATATATATAGTAAAAGTGATATGTATTTTAAGAATGTGTCCCTAAATTGCAATTTGAGCCTCAATCAATATTTATAGCAATTTTTAACATAACATGCATAGAATTTAAATTACACAAAAGTAAAGAAATTAAGGTTGGAGAAATCAAACACAATGATTTTTATAGTGGTTCAGCTTAACTAGCCTACATCCACTCTCTCAAAGAACTCTCTTTGAGTCTTCTCTCTACTATTTGCTCTTTTAAAGGCAAGAGACTAAAAGCCCTTTAAACGTTTTCAACACCAAACTTTTACCAAGGTAGCTTGAACCCTTAGACAAGTGCTATCTCAAGCACTCACACTCTCAATCTTCAATAGGTGCTTATACAACCTTTATTAAATGCATTTTAATGTTTTAACACTCACTCTCACTCAATACAAATCAAACTATAAAGAAGAGATGAGTTAATTTACCAATGGTAGCTCAAACACTTTAAAGCTTTTGAATGAAAGCAATAAATAAAAAATCAAGATTGGAGTGCAATTGTAAGCTTTCATCCAATGTTAAACGAAGTAAAGAAGATGTATTTATAGTCCCAAATCATTTTAAACTGTTTAAAACCTTTTTGGAACGTTATACACTCTGTTCTAGGCAAAATAACCGTTATTTTGTCTTTTTGTACGAAGTATAGTGATGCGTCCCAACCGCAAGTGCACGGGTCGTACAAGTAGTATAGAAAAATATCGATCCCACGAGGAGTTGTGTTAATGATTGAATTTTCGATATAAAAGTTGACTAAATCAAAGTATTTATGAAATTAAAATAATGAATTAATGGGTAATGGAGTATGCAATCTAAATGTGCAAAATTAACATTCTATTCAACAATGTATTAATTAAACTAAAATTGCATCAAATTGAAATAAGCAAGTTCAAATATGGCAATATTCAAAATGGCAAATGATTAAATTCGATTAGAAATTAACAATGGTAAAAAGGTGATTTCGGAGTTCGGGATTTCATATTCGAGCTATTTTGGGATTTTAAATTGGTTGTCCAATCCTATGAAACTTATGAGTTTTAAGGAGATTAATTCTTAAATCCTTTGAATTCCCTTTCGAGTGAGACAAAGAGTGCCTTAATCAAACTAATCCTACTTTCGTGGACTTAGAGTTAATTAAGACCCATTAAGTTCTTTAATTAATCTGTGAATCCTCTTAATCCTTAGCCTATTTCTAGGTCTAAGTTAATTAAGTCCAATTTCTTGATTATCTATCACAAGGCCTTCTCCTTTCGGTGCTTCAACCATGGATTAAGAACATTACTCAATGGGATCCTACACTAAGCATGTCATTAAGCATACAAAAAATGAATAAAACTCATTAAGACCACAAAATATGGATTACCCAATCAAAATCCACAAAATATCTCAAATATTACAACCCTTACTCCAGAATCAAAAGTAAACTACTCACTATCCATAATGCTTACAAGATATATTGAGTTTAAATGGAAATAGAGCTTTAATCTAAGCTAAGGAATAAGAAATTAAACACTAGAAATGTAGAAAAATGTAAGAAAGGAAAGAAATCTGCAAATCTTGGTTGAAAATGGTGTGGAAGGTAAAAATGACTCCTCAAATTCTGCCTCTCTTCTCCTTTCCTTTTCTGCTCCTTGTCCCCCTCTCTAAAAATGGGAAATGAGACTATTTATAGCATTTTTCTGACATGGAGCCCTAAAATGGTATGTTCTAGGAGGAATTATTAGAGGGAATCTCCTGCCAGCTCATTAATGAACTCTTTATGGGACTGCATAAGTGGACTGCATAAGTCATGCAGTCCCTTATGCGCTTACTGGTTCTCGAGTCACTTATGCGAAATCGCATGACTTGGTGCATAGGTTATGCACAATTCCGTGAAGGTGCATAAGGGAGGCGAGAATGTGCATAAGCTATGCAGTCTCCTTATGCACATTTCGGCTGGTTCTGGAGCAGTGATCTTTCTCCTTATGCAGATCTGCATACCTTATGCAGATCTGCATACCTTATGCGGCAAGTTATGCACAATTTGGTCAATGCATATTTCAGCTTGAAAACTTGTTTTTGACATCTTTGGCTGTAGAAGACACTCCTCAATGGCAAAATTCTCTTCAGTCCTTCAAAAACACCATTTTTCCTACAAAACAAAGTAAAAATTACAAATTAATCCAAAATCGACAATTATGAAAAACTAACTAATTTACTAATGAAATTAGCTAAAGATAACTAATAATAGAGTAAAATGGCTATAAAATTAGACCTAAATGACTATGCAAAATGTATGCATCATATAGCAACTCTGATCATTTAGCAAACTAATGAAATTTTTGGCGACAGTAGTAAACTAGTTAACAAACTAATATTTTATTAAACACATTAGCAAACTAATATTTTAGCAAACCAGTTAGCAAACTAATTTATCAGATGCTTGTTTCAAATTGTAATCTTTAAAAATCTAATTTAGACCTTAAGAAAAATATATATTCCAATAGCAATGTCCAATGTCATGATGAGAGAAAATTTTATAAAATAATTAAAAGAAAAATTAATTTTGAGCTCCATTTGACTAAAACTTTCATCTATTCTTTTTACACAAGTTCTAAGACTCAATTCCTAACTCTATGACTTTCATACTTTTACTTCGAGTTTTAAATTTCATAATCTTATTCTTTCTCAACTTGGATTCATCTTGAGATGCTTTTGAGTGCTATTCCTCCTTATATGCAACCTCAAAGATTTTTCATGAGTAAGAGAAAGAATCTAAACATCACTTAAAATTGAGTTAGATAAATTCTAGTTGAGTTTTGTTATCATCAAAATCAATGCTCATTTTGAGCTACACGGGGTCAACAGAAAGCATTTAGGAGATTGGAAAATTCATTAATGACTGAAGTCAGCTTCAAGGAGCTGATGGAGAGTCTAAGACCCATGAGACGACAACTTGCAAGTTTGATTCTAAGTAAATGGGGAATGAGCCTTCCTTCAAAATAGGTAAAGGTACTGAAATTTCCAGAGCCTTGCGGATGGCTAGTAGTTCTGCAGCATTAGAGTCCATACATCCTATTGGACAAGAAAATATGCATTTGAAAGCCCTATTGAGTCCCGAAGAACTCCAACAATTGTGTTAATACGAGGCCTTCCTAGAGAAGAGCCATCAACGTTCCGGTTGAAGCTAGAAAGGGTAGGGGCAATCCATGGAGACACACGCCTGCACTTTGGATGATTAGTCCAAGACCTTATGGATTCAGATGTAATAAACAAATCTGTTGCTGAGTACGGAAAATCTGCGTCAAGTGCCTTCACCCAAGGAGAAAGAAGATGAAGAATAATAGCATACGAGTCAAAAGTTGAAGAATCCTTCCCATTGAAGACTTTGTCATTTCTATCCAACCAGAGCGACCAAATTTTTTGCGTAAAACATGTTAGACCAAAATCTTTTCTGGAAAAAACCATGTGCCGAAAAACTTCATTCTTTAAAGAAAGAAGAGAGAGTACAAGTCATACAAAACAAAGTGTCCCAGCAGCTCATAAACTAGGACCAGACTGACCATGCCCTTTTACAATGTAGGAAAATGTGGGAAACAGTTTCCCTTTCAGCACAGCACAAGATCAAGTTTTTGAGAGTAAGGTACCAAATTAATGTGCCAAAGCCAATATTTGGTGCACAAATGATCTCTACCATTGCAATGAAGAGTGATTGGAGACTAGGAAAAGTATAATTTGAGATTGATATGAAGATTTTACCACTGCATAGCATGTTGGAATTGATTGTCCAATATATTTAGCTTATTCTAAAAAAAAATTATAATCATTAAGTTTATTCATTTAGCTTGATGATTGTTCTTCTTACTTGCTTACTTGTTTATCTTATTTGTTGCGTGATATATATTGTAAATGCCAACTTACTTAGCTTTTCCCCAAAAGCTCACCTCATTAAACTCAATAGTTTTGGAAGTTATATAAGGTGAATGGTGGGTATCAGTTGATGATTGAGCTCTGATTTGCTAGATTCCAGAGTCCTAAGAAGCAAGAGGTAAATCTAATAGGGGGAAGGGTGTTACACCTTGAATACGAGAAACTACATTTTCTTTTTGCATTATTTTAAGCTATTGATTAATTTCATGCGTCAAGGATGAAACTATCTGTAGTTAATTAGCGACTATTTTAATTGTCTGTCGCCAAAATTTAGCTACGAGCATATTCTCAATTTCAAACATTGTTGGTTTTATTGACGGACTTATTTATCGTTAAAAGGTTAGCTTTATATATATATGTGCGTGTGCGTTGATTGATTTTATTTAAATCAGTTGTTTGAGAAGTCTATGTTAGTAGCCCCTTATATTCAATTAGTTAATTGTTGGGGGAAAACATGGTATTTTGGTTAGAGGTTACATATGTTCTATTAATGGAAGTTGAGTATAACAATATTAAAACCTCACAGTACTAAAAATCAATTAAATAATTAGGCAATTTGTGTTTAATACAATTTTATCTCTACGAGATCAGTGATCTAGTAAAGCTAAATTGCCTTAAAAAGCATAGTACTAATTTATTTTTTTATAAATAATAATTTTTATTATCAATTAAATCTAGGAAAAACTTAGCGTTAGCTTGTCCATCTAAAACCTGGCCAATAGGCCACCTCAATACACTCAACCTAGGACACGACATGTTGAGTGAAAAACTGGGAAGGAGAGATGCAGACAACCAAGACCACACTGAATAGAAATTTCACTCAAAACAGCGTAAATACAAATATCCAAAACTTCACAACACAAGCAAAAAATAACAACAACAAAACACACAACATAAGGCTGAAAACCGAAGGCAAGAACTCAAAAGTAAGCAATGAAATCTTCAGATCGCGATGCTTATAGAAAATGTGTTGGATCACCAGATGCGGTAAAGTTGACAGATTATTGATAATGGAATTGATGAATGCTGCTAGACGCCAAGGACCATTACATGGACATAAAACCCAGGACGCTGCAATTTTAGAGTCAGATTCTAAAATAAAACCATCAGCACCAGAGCACATGTGGGGCAAATCAACTAGTAAATCTAGTACTATTTAATAAAACAAAACACAAGCCAAAAAATATATATATATTACAAAGGGAGAAAATATAGATGGGAAGGAACACTCAACAGACACATCTATACAGACCTGCAAGAAAATATTCAAACGTCGGCATTACTTTAGGGAAATAGTTCTTCTAATTTTATTGCAGAGAATGGCTTTGAAATTAAAGGAAACTTAGGAATCAGCTTCGAGGAAACTTTTTGCATTGTAGGTCGAGATTTGGGATTGATATGCAAGCATGAAAATGCTAACATGGTAATGTAGACAACACCCTCTGCAACTTGATTTTGAGGAAGTGGAAGACGCTAGTCAATCACATCCTTTAACAATTTATGCTGATCATTTAGTGATGAGGAAGATGTTGATGACCAAAGAGATGAAATAAGGTTGCCAGGATGCTTTCCCATTACTAACTCCAGTGTTATCACCCCAAAACTGAACACATCACATTTTTCATTCACTTGCATTGTGTAGGCTAATTCTGGAAAAAAAAAAAAGGTGCAATTATGCTTAATGATATGTTAATTTTTTTGGGTATATTCCTAATAATATTATGGCTAGAAATCATTAAATTAAAACATTCAGAAAATTCAGATGTAATTTTTCATTATTTGTTTAATTAATTCAAACTAATCCAAAAAAAATCCAAGAAAGAATATAGTTTATAAAAGAGTTCTAAATAATTCATAATATGAAAATAAAGTGGAACCTTAATGCTTGTGTGTGACCATATATAATAAAAAGGGCCTATTATATATATAAATTTATCTATATATATAAATTTGCATGTACCTGGAGCTGTGTATCCAATGGTACCAGCAAATGAGGATCTGTTGGATGAGTCGGGCAATAAAAGACTAGCTGTGCCGAAATCAGATAGACGAGGCTCGTATTCTGAATCTAAAAGAATATTATTGCTAGAAATGTCCCGATGAATGATTGGAAAAGGGCAATTATGGTGCATATAAGATAAAGCGTTGGCCACCCCTTTAACAACATTTAGCCTTTTGATCCAATCCAACTCCGTTGCTTGCTTTTCACTTGTTAAAATGATTCTCAAACTACCCCTTTCCACGAACTCATAAACCAAGAATGAGTGCTTTGAATGTAAACAAAAACCATGTAACTTTACAATATTTCGATGTCGAATGTCTAACAACATTTGAATCTCTCTTTCAAAAGCTCTCAAGTTCCCTGAGTTGTCATCCCGTAATGGATGAAGTTTTTTCACCGCAAACAGTCGACCTGATGGCAGCACAAGTTTATAAACGACTCCACTTCCACCTGCTCCAATGCAATAGTTGGAGTTGAAATCCTCAGTGGCCTCAATGATTTTTTCATACTGTAATTCCGGATCATGACCAGGTATCACCATTATATCTTTATCTTTTGATTCCCTTGCCTGGGCATGTCTTTTTCTACGTCGAAGAAGAATCAGGAAACCTCCAATCAAGAACACAAGACACGAAGTCGCCGAAACAAGAAGTACAATCTGGATGACAACTTTTTTTCTCTTTTTCTTAGTGGTTTTACCTGTTTTAATAGACAAACAAGCCTTTAGACTACTAGCATCACCACATAAGGCTTTGTTGTTTCTATATGCCTCAAATGGAGCCTCACGGAAGGCCTTAACATCAGGAATAGGACCTTCTAACTCATTGTAGGATATATCCACAGCAATCAAGCTCTTCAAATCATCAAAAGTGGTTGGAATTGAACCAGAAAGCATGTTACAAGAGAGATTCAACACTTCTAGAGTGCTCAATTGCCCAAGTTGTTGTGGTATATGTCCCATCAACAAATTGTGACTAAGATCAAGAACATCTAGAACATGTAGTTTCCCTAACTCAAACGGAATACTTCCTGTAAATTCATTTCGGCTCAAATTCAAGACCAATAAATTTGGAAGTTTTCCAAGTTGTCCAGGAAGTAAACCACTTAGATTATTTGCTGCTAAATTAAGTTCAGCCAGATTAAATAGCACCTGCAAATCTAGAGGGACAACGCCAAAAAGATTGTTGTTATTTAGAAAAATTTTGAACAACAGCTTCAACTTTGCCAATTCTTTAGGAATTTGCCCTTGCAAATGATTCCAGGAAAAGTCAATCCATTGTAATTGAGTAGCATTTCCAAGCTCAGGCGGTATGCTACCAGAGATATTGTTGTTTGAAAATTTTAGGCAAGAAATGTTTTTCCACTGTCCCAATTTCCATGAAAGCTCTCCATGCAATCTATTGTTACTCAAATCAATGAAACTCAAATGAGGATATATCCCTAAATCTTCTGAAATATTCCCTGTTAACTGATTTGAGTCAAGCCTAAGTCTGAATAAGCTAGTACAATTTCCCAAGGCTCTGGGGATCGAACCATTGAGTTGGTTAGATGACAAGATCAATCTTTTAAGGGATTTAAGTTCACCTATGGAAGGAGGGATTGGTCCAGATAGAACATTTTCCCACAATTGGATATCTTTTAGGGATTTTAAGAACCCAATTTCTGAAGGTATAAAACCAGAAAGTTTGTTGCCCCGCAAGTTGAGGTAAGATAGATTTGTCAAGTTTGTTATGGAAGAAGGGATTGGTCCGGATAAAAAATTACTCGCTAAGTCAAGTTCTTTTAGAGATTTTAAGAACCCAATTTTTGAAGGTATGGAGCCAGAGAGTTTATTACCCCATAAGTAAAGAAAAGATAGATTTGTCAAGTTTGTTATGGAAGTAGGGATAGAACCCGTAAGATTGTTTGCCTCCAAATAGAGTTCATAAAGAGAACTAAGCATTCCAATTTCATGGGGGATGGATCCTGAGAGTTTGTTGTCATCAAGGTAAAGAATTGATAACTCTTTCAATTTTCCAATGGAAGTAGGGATTACACCAGTTAAACTGTTATTCCATAGCTCAAGTCGTTTTAAAAATTTTAGGAACCCAATTTCTGAAGGTATGGAACCAGAGAGTTTATTACCCTCCAAGGAGAGAATGGATAGATTTGTCAAGTTTGTTATGGAAGTAGGGATTACACCTGTTAAACCGGTAGTCGATAGATCAACTTCTTTTAAAAGTTTTAAGAACCCAATTTCTGAAGGGATGGAACCAGAGAGTTTATTACCCCACAAGTAGAGGAAAGATAGATTTGTCAAGTTTGTTATGGAAGTAGGGATAGAACCCGTAAGATTGTTTGCCTCCAAATAGAGTTCAGAAAGAGAACTAAGCATCCCAATTTCATGGGGAATGGATCCTGAGAGTTTGTTGTCATCAAGATAAAGAATTGATAGCTCTTTCAATTTTCCAATGGAAGGAGGGATTACACCAGTTAAACTATTATTCCAGAGCTCAAGTCGTTTTAAAAATTTTAAGAACCCAATTTCTGAAGGTATGGAACCAGAGAGTTTATTACCCCACAAGGAGAGAATGGATAAATTTGTCAAGTTTGTTATGGAAGTAGGAATTAAACCAGTGAGATTGTTTATCTCCATATGGAGCTCAGAAAGATCTATCAACATACCTATCTCAGATGGAATATTTCCTGTGAGATGATTACCGGACAAGTCCAATAAGATAATTTTGGAGAGATTACAGATATGTGACGGAAGGGTCCCATGCAATGAGTTGTTTGAAATCTCAAGACTTGAAAGGTTGTGAAAGCATGAAAAATTGAAACTATGAAGCGTACCTCTTAAACCTAAATTAATGAGGCTCAAATTGGTGATACTTCCAGAGCTATCACAAGTGACCCCAACCCAATTGCAAGGCCTGTTGCCAACCCAAGAATCTAAAACAGATTGGCTTTGGTTGTCAAGACTGGCTTTCCATTTTAAGAGAGAATCAGCTTCCTTCCCACCTTTAGCTAGTTTGTCACTCTTTGCATCAGCAAAGACTAAAGTTGCCATGGAAGCAGAAGAAATGATGAAGAAAGATATAGAAGATAGAAATATGAGAACAAGCAGAGGTTGGAAAAACTTAGAAAGTGATTTAGCGAGCAAGCACATTGTGGCTTTGGTGACTAGTTTAGGTCAAGTCTATTACAGTACAAAAATAGAAGGAGATGGATTATTTTCTAGGCGAGTGAAGAGCTTTAACATCATGGAGAGGTATTTATAGAATAACGCATTATCCTGAACAGTCAAAAATCTCTTAACAAATCACTTATGTTGAGAAGCCCTCAGGGAAATTTCCTTTTTGCAGGTGTTAATAAATCCATTATCCATTATATTAATTCGAAATATGAAATTAATCCACTTTCACTTTTGGCACTGTAATTCTTAAAAGCAATTATAAAATTAACCTCTGACTTTAAAATTGCTTTTGACACTTTTCTATCATATCATTTTTATTTCTGGTTTTTGTGAGCGTCTATGTAAAAGTAGAAATCAAATTAGAACTCCATATTGCTAGTTCAATCAAGATAAAATGAACCATTAATCTAATATTCTTGGAAATTATTTTTCAGTTGTATAACCTATTGCTTAGAGAGTGTGCGTGTGTGTGTATATATATATATATATATATATATATATATATATAAAGCTAGCTGTCAAATTTTTGTCAACATTATATAAATTTCTTACATTACTTACATTAATATGAACCTCGAGACTGGTATTGTTAATGTTGAGGTCCACTGAAAATAGTGACGGAAAATGAAAGAAGTAAAGGTTTGCATCATCTTCATAAATGTTGGATCAAATTTCTAACTTGTCCAGTGAGTTGGGCAGTGAGTAATTTTTAATGAAAATAAAGTGAAAGAGAATTGTAGAAAAAGAAAACAAAATTATTATAACATTTCTCTGGATTGGGCAAAAAATAATACCATGATTGACTTTATAATTGCACTGAAATTTTAGTTACTGTGCAGTTGTTAGATGACAAAGCATCATCACAAGGACCACAAATACACCAATCTCAAGTATGTGAAATTTTTGGACCAGAATCTACGTGTTAAGTTTGAAGTTACCTTCACCAAAATAGCTTAAGCCCATTTGGTTTTGACTTCCTCTCAATATATTCTCTCTTTTTTTTTCCTGGTTTGTTTCTTGACGTGGGACATCCAACCCTCTTCCTTAAGTGCATCGGATTAGACTTAGGTCTTCAGGTCAACGTGTCAATTGTACTGTATGCAGTGGCCCACTTGGAGTCTGGCCTCTTTTTTTTTGACTTGACACTGCGAATCTAGTTCAATGTGCGACATCCGACAAAGTAGGAGGTGGCATGTTGCATTCTTCCATTAATTTATCCCCATTACTTGAGCTTATAGTCCTGACCTTAAAGTAGGAGGTTGAATGTTACTTCATACACTTAAATGAGTTGAATTAATTAGTTTAATATTTGAAAATTCCCACTCTAACATGATAGATGAGATATGACTAATTCTAACTAGATAATGGAGTTGCAGTCGCTATCTTCCTAATGTTCTTAAAGAAGGAAATATGCTTATGTAGACTTGTTTGTACAATCATAGCTAAGCTGGGAATATAAATTTGGATTGTAAAATCAAATTTTAAATGTTGATTAGACTTGGCAATATATGTGGCTGGTCCCTGCTGGCTGATTCAAAGAAAAGATCCTTTCAATGTAATATGAATCCAATGCAATCAATCGTGATCTTGATGACGATTAATGCATAAGGGGCCTCTCTTTGCAAGTTAAAATAACCTTCTTCACTCATCTTCCCACCATTAACACACACATACAGAGAAATACAAGTCCTTTTCTTTTACCTTTTCTTATGGGTGTTTGGTGCAATTTACACTTGTGCTCCTCTGTTTTCCTTTAAAGCAATTTCTGTCTTTTGTTAGTAATGGTTTGTTGTTTTCTAAGTTTGTTTCTTTTCTTGAGACTGAATGAGAAATGGGTTTTTAAGAAAGGAAGAGAAGGCTTCCAGCTCTTTTTCTTCCTCTTGTTCTTGCCATTATTTCCCTAGAAAGATTTACTGTCATTTATGGCCTAAATTACACAAATCATAGGCCAGTTATAGTAGCTTGAGACTTTAAAGGATTCAAAGGCATTTGAACAATATTAACTTATGACCATAATATTAATTTTTACTACTTTATAGCTAATGATAAATTACATAAAACTAATATATTGTCATCCCTAAATCAAACCGAAGTAAAAAAATAGTACTTTAGTGGTAAAAATAAGTTGCTTCATATTGGCAGTCACATCTTGAACAGAGCTCATGGTTTAAGGAAATATTGCATAAAGCTAATATTCATGCACTATATAGAGCTCATGTAAAAATAAAACAAAATCTTTATGTGATAAAATTAATTAAAATCCATCAAAAGCAAAATCTCCTCTGAATTCTATTGTTTATCAATCGATTTTTTTTTCCAAAAAAATCAATTATTTTTTAAATATTAATCATCTAATTTTTATCATAATATTTTTATCATAATATCTTCTTAAAATTTTATTTTTTATTTTTTATTTTTTTAATATTATCAACCAAATACGAATTTATTGAAAATTAACCATGAAATATTTTCTTAGGTAATTTATTTAAAATTTATTTTTTATTTTTTTAATATTACTGAGCAAATACGAGTTTATTGGTAATTACCCACAAAAACATATTCATAGAAAATTTATTTTAAAATATTATTTTTTATTTTTTTAATATTACTGACTAAATACAAGTTAGTAATTATTTACAAAACATTTTCATAGTTAATTTATTTTAAAATTTTATTTTTTATTTTCTTTTTAATATTACCTACTAAATAAGAGTTCATTCATAATTATCAATATCATATATTCTTAAATATTTAAAAATAAAAAAGTATCCATCAAAATTCTTTTTATGATATAACTCATTAATTATTATTTAATATTTTAATTTTAAATAGAAATTATTTTATACATAAAAACATTAAATGAGTTTAAAAATTAATATTTTAGTTATAATTTAAACATAGCATTTTTAAAAAATTTATTTCATTATTATCAAGTCAAAATTTATTTACAGCTCTTTATTTTTTGAATTATTCAATACACGTTTTGGTTGTTGAATTTTATAAAAATACATATCTTAACCTTATAAAAGATTTTATGTTTTGATTTTAAAGAAAAGCTTTTATAACATTTTTAAAAGCTAAAAATCTGCTGCTATAATTTTTATTAAAAAGAAGCTAAAAGAAATGAAATCCAAAATGGTAAAAAGCAACACAACATTAAGCCCTGAGGAAGTTTCAGTGCATGTAATAATCAACATCGAAATTTTAAAAACAGATTAAATAAAATTGTGGAGGGACTAATTTTCAATGAAAATAATGTGAAAGAGAAATATGGAAAAAGAAAACAAAATTATTATAACTTATCCTCTGAGTTGGACAATTAGAAACAATACCATAATTGACTTTATAACTTGTCTGGAATTTGAGTAATTCTTTTGAATTTCTTGAAATTTGTTGAAGCTTAAGAATATAATTTTAATGAATAATATTTATTTTTTCCAACTTTAAAGTCAATAATAAATTGCATAAAATTAATAGTCATACCCTAAATCAATTCCAAGTAAAAAATAGAACTTCAGTGGTAAAACTAAGTTGTTTCATATTGATAGCCACATCATGAACAGAGCTTATGGTTTGTTTATTTATTTATTTTAACTATGAGCTTATGGTTTAAAGAAATATTAAATGTGGAAACTTTATAGACAATGATAGATATTCATACGCTACATAATGCTCATGTAAAAATAAAACAAAATCATTATGTGATAAATTTAATTATTATTATTAGTCAAATATTAAAATATTTGTTTTTATCGAAATTAAGAAAGGATTATAACTATTTTTATTGAGGAAATTGGAATTTAATGCATAAATTGTAAATAAAATTTGATTATTCAGCTTGATTTGACAAAAAAAAATTAATATTACATTTTTATTAATTCATTACAAGAAATGTGCGAAATAGAAATGAAATTTAAAAACAATTTAATTCTGTGTGTAATTTAAAACGGCTATGAAACAAGATATAATCTAGGACATTAGAAAAGGTGTAAAAATGAATATTCAAAATGATAATATTCTATTTCTAAATAGCGAGAAAAAAATTAATGCTAAATTTCGCATTGGACGAAAAATAGATAAATATTGAAATTTTGTAAAGGATTAAATATCGTTTCTAATTTAGAAATGAAAACTCCGTCCATTTGTAAAATCACAATTTAATTATTTTTCTTTATAATATTTGATTACAAATTTATAAATGGACAATGAAGCGTCTCTCTCACTGAAACTCAAATTTCTAACTCATCCAGTGGGTGGAAATGGACATGAGAGAAGGAAATTGTCATCTACTCTACCATGATAGATGACATCTGACTAATTCTAACTAGATAATGGAGTTGCACAATTAACTGTTAGCCGTTATTAATCAATCTAAGCTGGGAATAAAAATCTGGACTGTAAAACCAAATTTTAAATGTTGATTAGACTTAGTAATATATGTTGGTGGTCCCTGCTGGCTGATTCAAAGAAAAGATACTTTCCATGTGATATGAATCAAACGCAATCAATCATGATCTTGATGGTGAATTAATGCATAAGAGGGGGGCCCCTCTTTGCAGGTTTAATCAATCATCTTCCCACCATTAATATACACAAGAGAGAAATACAAGTCCTTTTCTTTTACCTTTTCTTGTGTGTATGGATGTTTGGTGCAATTTACGCTTGTGCTCCTCTGTTTTTCTTTCTTTCTTTCTTTTGTTAGTAATGGTTTGTTTCTTTCTTTTGAGACTGAATAAAAAATGGGATTTTGAGAAAGGAAGGGAAGGCTTCCAGCTCTTTTTCTTCCTCTTGTTCTTTCCATTCTTTTCCTAGAAAGATTTACTGTCATTTATGGTCTAAGTTACACAAATTAGAGGCAAGTTATAGTAGCTTGAGACTTAAAAGGATTCAAAGGCATTTGGACAAGATTAACTCATGACCATAATATTAAACAATAATATTAATTGTGACAGCTTTGTAGCTAATGATAAATTACATTAAGCTAACATATAGTGATACCCTAAATCAAGCCCAAGTAAAAAATAAAACTTTAGGGGTAAAATAAGTTGCTTCATATTCATAGTCACGTCATAAACAGAGCTCATAGTTTAAAGAAATACTGCATAAAGCTGATATTCATGCACTATTTAGAGTTCATGTAAAAATAAAACAAAATCTTTATGTGATAAAATTAATTAAAATGCATGGAAAGCAAAATCTCCTTAATTTGAATTCTAGATTGTTCAACAATCGATTATTTTTCAAATATTAATCAAGTTTTTGTCATAATTAAAAAAGGAAGAATAATTATTTTTATTGAGGAAATTGGGATTTAATGCATAATTTTAAATAAAATTTTATTATTATTTTGATTTGGCAAAATATTAATACTAAAATATCATTAACTCCTCCTGATATTTCAAATTCCTATTGGGTCAATGCAATTTTTTTTTAATTTAATAATTAATTCAAATCATTTTTTAATAAAATTTTGATCTTTTATTAGTGTTGTGGTAAGGTGTTAATTTTCCGCACCATACTGTCTTTCTTCTCAGTTTGGTCAAAGGTAGACTATTCAATATTCATGCTAGAACTGGGGAATTCGAAAAATAATAAATAAATAAAAAGATTATGGTTTGATCTAAGATTCGAACCTTGATCGATAAGATGAGAAGTAAACCCACTTAACAAAGCTAACCTTAGGATTAATTAATTTACAGGTTTCTATATTCATTATAGACTCTATGACAAATGGGAAAAGTGACCATTTTGTTATGGTTGAGTGCTTGAAAATTCAAATTAGTTAGACAGTTATCATGTATATATCTAAATGCTACAGGTGTGTCCATATGTAACGTTTGATTGAGGATTACTTTTTTTCTCCTTCATTGGAAGTATGTGAAATTTTCTGATCTAGAAAGCAGATCACTGCAGGTAATGTCCATGTTTTGAGTTTAGAAATGTCTTCGTCTTTAAGCCAATTTAGCTTAACTTCCACTTGCTATATAAGCATGCTTCTTTTTTTTTTTCTTTCAACATGGGACATCCAACACTCTCCATCAAGCACAATAATATTAGACTTAAATTTATAGGTCCAATTATTACTTGTACTGTATGTAGTGGCCCACCTAGACTCTAGCCTCTTCTTTTCGGCTTGGCCTACTAAGTCTAGTTTTTTCCTAACCCATGGATCCACCTGATTTGGCTCGTTATAACACTGTCCAGTATGCTTCTAGGGTCTCAAAATATCTGCAAAGTATATGCATTGAGCTTGGAGTTGCCTCCACTAAAATAACTTAAGTCAATTTGTCTTGGCTTCTTCTTGCTATATATTCTCTTGTTTTTCCTTATTTGTTTTGACGTGGGACATCCAATTAAATAGGAGCTGACATGTTGCATTCTTCCGCTAATATCTCTCCATTACTTGAGCTTATAGTCCTACCTTAAAGTAGGAGGTTGAACGTTACTTCATAGTGTTAAATGAGCTGAGTTAATTAGTTCAATATTTGAAAATTCTTACATTACCATGATAGATGACATTTGACTAATTCTAACAAGATAATGGAGTTGCGGTTGCTATCTTCCTAATGTTATTAAAGAAGGAAATATGCTTATGTAGACTTGTCTGCAATTAATTAGTCATAATGCTATTATTCATAGATAACTGGGAATATATATGTGGATTATAAAATTAAATTTTAAATGTTGATTAGACTTGGTAATATCTATTGGTGGTCCTTGCTGACTGCTTCAAAGAAATGATCTTTTCAATGTAATATGAATCCAATGCAATCAATCATGAACTTGATGGTAAATTAAAGAGGGGGCTTCTTTGCAGGTTTAATTTATAACTATCTTTCACCCACCTTCCTTCCCACCAAGAGTTTTATTATTATTATTAGGCCCTATTAGGGAATATTAATTGTTCTCGTAACTGTTAGCTATTTTATTAGCTATCAGCTGTTTTACTAGTTGTTAACTATTAAATATTAACTATTAGTGGTTAACGGTTTATATAGTGATTTAAAGCAGAAGTGTTCAGTAAAAACAGTTGTTGGATTACCTATTAAAAGTTAAAATAGTGGTGAAGAGAAATTAGAGATCCAGCATATGGATTCAAATGCATAGGTTCTAACCCATATTTATGCAATCTTAAGATCTATACCATATTTGTTTTATTAGTCTTTTATGTAATCACGTGTTTATGATGAACTACATAGGTGAATTTATAGTCTAGATTTGTACCTTATTTACAGAAATAAATTACTCTATAACTTGTTTAAAATGAAGCCTTTAAAGATTAAGAATCAGGCTAAACTTGCACACACACGAATGCATACTTATTTGTCATTTTATTTATGTGTTTTTTCCTTATCTCCTTAATGAAGATAAAAACTTAGCTATTTATAAATCATTATACTTTTTGGCCAAATAATTGCATCTCTTTTATGTAATTACATTTTTTGGGCAATGTATAGGACTTTTGGATTTTTACACCTTTTGGTTATGTACATGACTTTTCATATGGCTGTTCTTAGTTAGTTTTAAGTCTAATAAATTTGGATAGACTCACATGGGTGACCTAAACCATATTTTTAACAAGTGGTATCGCCTTGTTTACCCTAGTCAACATGCTTCCTCAATCTCTAAATGCTAGGAGGAATAACTTTTCGTAAACTATTCCCTTAATATCTAAATACTAGTATAAATATTATGCCATCAAATAATATAAATAAGAGAGATAGTGCTATGACTAGTGTTAAATCATTAAATACTAATTTAAAAACTATTGCTAAATATGACTTAAATATCAGGAAAAACTTAATAATGGACATTGAACTAAACCCAGCCATCATGCTTTATGCTTAATAATTAATTTAAATCTTTTGTTAGTCATGTGGTAAGGCGATATCACGTCTATCAGCAGTTTTACTAGTTGTTAACTATTAAATATTAACTATTAGTGGTTAGCGGTTTATATAGTGATTTAAAGTAGAAGTGTTCAGTAAAAACAGTTGTTGGATTACCTATTAAAAGTTAAAATAGTGGTGAAGAGAAATTAGAGATCCGGCATATGGATTCAAATGCATAGGTTCTAACCCATATTTATGCAATCTTAAGATCTATACCATATTTGTTTTATTAGTCTTTTATGTAATCACGTGTTTATGATGAACTACATAGGTGAATTTATAGTCTAGATTTGTACCTTATTTACAGAAATAAATTACTCTATAACTTGTTTAAAATGAAGCCTTTAAATATTAAGAATCAGGCTAAACTTGCACACACACGAATGCATACTTATTTGTCATTTTATTTATGTGTTTTTTCCTTATCTCCTTAATGAAGATAAAAACTTAGCTATTTATAAATCATTATACTTTTTGGCCAAATAATTGCATCTCTTTTATGTAATTACATTTTTTGGGCAATGTATAGGACTTTTGGATTTTTACACCTTTTGGTTATGTACATGACTTTTCATATGGCTGTTCTTAGTTCTGGTTTTAAGTCTAATAAATTTGGATAGACTCACATGGGTGACCTAAACCATATTTTTAACAAGTGGTATCGTCTTGTTTACCCTAGTCAACATGCTTCCTCAATCTCTAAATGCTAGGAGGAATAACTTTTCGTAAACTATTCCCTTAATATCTAAATACTAGTATAAATATTATGCCATCAAATAATATAAATAAGAGAGATAGTGCTATGACTAGTGTTAAATCATTAAATACTAATTTAAAAACTATTGCTAAATATGACTTAAATATCAGGAAAAACTTAATAATGGACATTGAACTAAACCCAGCCATCATGCTTTATGCTTAATAATTAATTTAAATCTTTTGTTAGTCATGTGGTAAGGCGATATCACGTCTATCAGCAGTTTTACTAGTTGTTAACTATTAAATATTAACTATTAGTGGTTAGCGGTTTATATAGTGATTTAAAGTAGAAGTGTTCAGTAAAAACAGTTGTTGGATTACCTATTAAAAGTTAAAATAGTGGTGAAGAGAAATTAGAGATCCGGCATATGGATTCAAATGCATAGGTTCTAACCCATATTTATGCAATCTTAAGATCTATACCATATTTGTTTTATTAGTCTTTTATGTAATCACATGTTTATGATGAACTACATAGGTGAATTTATAGTCTAGATTTGTACCTTATTTACAGAAATAAATTACTCTATAACTTGTTTAAAATGAAGCCTTTAAATATTAAGAATCAGGCTAAACTTGCACACACACGAATGCATACTTATTTGTCATTTTATTTATGTGTTTTTTCCTTATCTCCTTAATGAAGACAAAAACTTAGCTATTTATAAATCATTATACTTTTTGGCCAAATAATTGCATCTCTTTTATGTAATTACATTTTTTGGGTAATGATGCATACATTTTGCATAATTATTTAGGTTTAATTTCATAGCCATTTTATTTGATTATTAGTCACTTTTAGCTAATTTCATTAGTCATTTAGTTAGTTTTTCATAATTGTCAATTCTTGGATTAATTTGTAAATTTTACTTTGTTTTGTAGGAAAAATGGTGTTTTTGGAAGGACTAAAAAGAAATTTTGCCATTGAGGAGTGATCTCTACAGCCAAAGATGTCAAAAACAAGTTTCAAAGTTGAAATATGCATTGGCCAAATTGCGCATAAGCAGAGTGCATAGGTTATGCAGATCTGCATAAGGAGAAGAAACACTGTTCCAATACCTGCCGAATTGTGCATAAGCAGAGTGCATAGCTTATGCAGATTCACGCCTCCCTTATGCAATCTCACGGAATTGTGCATAACCTATGCGCCTGGTCATGCAATTTCGCATAAGTGAACCAGAACAATGAAATCGCATAAGGGACTGCATAACTTATGCAGTCCACTTATGCAGTCCCACAAAGACTTCATTAATGAGCTGGCAGAAGATTCCCTCAGAAAATCCCTCCTCAAACACACCATTTTAGGGCTCCATGTCAGAAAATGCTATAAATATGCCCCATTTCCCATTTTAAAGAAAGGGAAGAAAGAAAGGAAGGAGAGAAAAAGGAGCAGGAGCAGCTGAAGAGTCACAATCATTTTCCACACCATTTCCAACCAGATTTGGAGATTTCTTTCTTTTCTTACATTTTTCCTACCTTTGTAGTGTTTAGTTTCTTGTTTCTTAGCTTTGATTAAAGCTTTATTTCCTTATAAACTCAGAATATCTTGTAAACATTATGGATAGTGAGTAGTTTTAATTTGATTCTGGAGTAAGGGTTGTAATATTTGAGATATTTTGCGGATTTTGATTGGGTAATCCATATTTTGTGGTCTTAATGAGTTTTATTCATTTCTTGTGTGCTTAATGCCATGCTTAGTGTAGGATCCCATTAAGTGATGTTCTTAATCCATGGTTGAGGCACCGAAAGGAGAAGGCCTTGTGATAGATAATCAAGAAATTGGACTTAATTAACTTAGATCTAGAAATAGATTAAGGATTAAGAGGATTCACAGATTAATTAAAGAACCTAATGGGTCTTAATTAACTCTAACTCCACGAAAGTAGGATTAGATTGATTAAGGCACGCTTTGTCTCACTCGAAAGGGTATTCAAAGGATTTAAGAATTAATCTCCTTAAAACCCGTAAGTTCCACAAGATTGGATAACCAATTTAAAATCTCAAAATAGCTCGAATATGAAATCCCGAACTCCGGAATCGCCTTTTTATCATTGTTAATTTCTAATCAAATTTAATTGCTTGCCATTTTAAATCTTGCCATATTTGAAATTGCTTATTTTAATTTGAGGCAAATTTAGTTAAATCATTACATAGTTGAATAGATTATTAATTTTGCACATATAGATTTCACACTCCAATACCCACCAATTTATTGCTTTAATTTCAAAAATAGTTCAATTTAGTCAACTTTTTATATCAAAAATTCAATCGTTAACACAACTCCTCGTGGAAACGATATCTTTTCTATATTACTTGTACGACCCGTGCACTTGCGGTTGGGCCACATCAAGTTTTTGGCGCCGTTGTCGGGGAGTTGTTTGTTTAAGATTGAATTCTTGATTATTTTAGTTGTTCATAGTTTTATTTTTGTTATCTTTTCATTTTGTATTTGTTTGTTCTTTTTCAGGTACTCTTAATCTTTTATGAGAAGAGCTAGAAGCACAAGTGACACATCCTTATAGTTCAATCCTGAAATTGAGAAATTTTGTAAAGCCAACAAGAAAGAAACCAGAAAAAGAAAAGAAGCTTTGAGAGAAACTGAATTAGAAGCAGACATGGCTGACGAAAGAATCAGAATTGGTGGCGGTAATGCTGGAAATGATCGAAACAATGAAAATGCAGCCCAAGGTGAAGAGGTTGTAAATGCTAATGTGCCTAGGGGAAGTATGATGGATCATGCTTTTCCTCGTTTTGATGACTTGAGAGAAAGCATAGCATGACCAAGAATTGATGCAAATAGTTACAATATGGATTTTGGAGTTCTTCAAATGATTAAAAATTCCCAATTTGGGGGACATCCTTCTGAAAATCCACACACACATCTAAAGAAGTTTGCTATGATATGTGACATGCAAAAACAACCTGGAGTGTCTGATGATGCAGCAAGATTGAAGCTATACCCATTCTCTTTGAAAGATAGAGCATTGGATTGGCTTGATTCTTTACCTCACAACTCCATCACAAATTGGGAGCAACTCACTGATGCATTTCTTGCACAATATTTTCCACCTGGAAAAACTCAAGAATTGAGGAATCAAATGACAGCTTTCAGACCAAGAGAAGATGAAACTCTCTATGAATCATGGATGAGATGGAAGGAATTAGAGAGACAATGCCCACATCATGCCATTCCGAAATGGATAATAAACCAAAATTTTTACACAAATGTCACTCCTGCAATTAGAGGGATAATTGATGCTCAAACAGGAGGAGAATTTATTATGAAGCATGAAGATGAAGCTTATGAGCTATTGGAGAAAATTGCAAAGAACACTCATCTTTGGAGTAGTCCAAGAGGACCAGCTCCAACTCAAAAGAGGCAAGCTGCTGGAATGTATGATCTTGATCCGTTCAACATGATTAATGCAAAGTTTGATGCACTTACAAATGTTTTGGCTAAGAAGATGGAAGACTTAAGTATGTTGGTTAGTTCATCATCATCATTTGGAAGTTCACAACAAGTTGCTTATGCAGAGGGAACTACCAGCTGTGGAGTAGACTATGGTGAGCAAGCTGTATATGTTGGTAATTATTGAAACAAACAAATGGGGAATCCTTATTCTCAAACTTATAATCCAACTTGGAGGAATCATCCCAACTTTTCATGGGGAAATCAGCAAAGTCAAGTTCCAAATCAGAATTTTCAACCACAACAGCAACAAGGAATTCCATATCAGCAAAATAGGCAACCATTGCCTAATTTTCAGCAGAAAAATATGAATCCTCCACCAAAACAGCAAGAACAAAGTTCCACCACAAAAGCTTTATTACAACAAATTCTTGCTAACCAAACTAAGCATGATGAGGAGATGAGAGAGATGAAAGCAAGGCTAGAACAAATGCAAACACACAACAGAATGCTAGAAAATCAGATTGCTCAACAAGCATCTTCCTCAGGTACCAAGTCTTTTAGAAAACTTCCAAGTCAACCAGAAAACCCAAGAGAGCAGTGTCAAGCTATTACTTTAAGAAGTGGGAAAGTTGTAAATAATGAGAAGAGTGAAAATAGCAAGAAGAGAGAAAATGAGAAAGAAACTGATGAGGGTGAAAAACAAGAAAGTGAGAAAGAAAGTGCAGAAAAATGTAAAGAGAAAATTGAAGAGAAGGAAGAGAAGTATGTACCTCCAGAGCCTTACAAGCCACAGCTTCCCTTTCCACAAAGATTTCAAAAAGCCAAGCTTGATAAGCAATTTGGGAAGTTCTTAGAGGTTTTGAAGCAGCTATACATAAATGTGCCTTTTATTGATGCTCTTTCACAAATGCCCTCTTATGCAAAATTCTTAAAAGAAATTCTCTCAAACAAGAGGAGACTTGAAGACCATGATACTGTAGCTTTGACAGAAGAATGTAGTGCTATCCTCCAAAGGAAACTTCCTCCAAAGCTCAAGGATCCAGGGAGTTTTTCAATTCCATGCCACATTGGGGAATCATGTTCTACAAAAGCTTTATGTGATTTAGGGGCTAGTGTTAGCCTTATGCCCCTCTCCATTTATGAGAAGCTCAATATGGGAGATCTTAAGCCAACCCACATTTCTCTCCAGTTAGCTGACAGATCAATTAAGTATCCTGAAGGGATTTTGGAGAATGTGCCTCTGAAGGTTGGGAAGTTCTATATACCTGTTGACTTTGTCATCTTGGACATGGAGGAGGATTCTAATATCCCAATCATTTTGGGAAGACCCTTTCTAGCTACAGCAGGAGCATTGATTGATGTTAAGGGAGAAAAATTGACTCTTAGAGTTGGTGAAGATCAATTGGTTTTCAATATTAATAACACTATGAAGAAGCATCATTCTGAAGCTGATACTTGTTTGAGAATTGATATCATTGATGAGCTGGTTGAAGAACACTTCAGAAAGAGATATCCAGAAGATCCACTTGAAAATTGCTTGGTTCATGGAGGAGGCATAGACTATGACAACCCTCATGTGGCTGCATATGCTCAACATTTAGAGGGAAGTCCACCATTCATTTCTGCTCCAGTTTTTCAACTCACACAAAAGGAAATAGCAGAATCTAAGCAACCATCATTCAAGGAAGAAGATGCACCTAAGGTAGAACTTAAGCAACTTCCTTCTCAGCTCAGGTATGAATTTCTTGGCACCAATAACACTTATCCAGTAATTGTAAATGCAAACTTGAGTACCTTAGAGGTTGATAAGTTGTTAAGAGTGTTGAGGCAATTCAGAAAAGTTTTAGGATATACCATAGATGACATTAAGGGAATAAGCCCACACTTTTGCATGCACAGAATCAGTTTGGAAGAAAATTGTAAGCCATCTATTGAACATCAGAGGAGGTTGAACCCAAATATGAAAGAAGTTGTTAAAAAGGAAATTTTGAAGTTGCTTGATGCAGGGATCATATATCCTATCTCAGACAGTACTTGGGTGAGCCCAGTACATGTTGTCCCAAAAAAGGGTGGAATGACAGTGGTCAAAAATGAAAATAATGAATTAATTCCCACCAGAACAGTGACTAGTTGGCGAATGTGCATAGATTACAGAAAATTAAATGTTGCCACTAGAAAAGATCATTTTCCACTTCCCTTCATTGATCAGATGTTAGAAAGACTGGCTAGGCATTCTTATTTTTGCTATTTAGATGGGTATTCAGGTTCTTTTCAAATCCCTATCCATCCAAATGATCAAGAGAAAACCACTTTTACTTGTCCATATGGAACCTTGGCTTATAGGAGGATGCCATTTGGGTTGTGTAATGCACCAGCCACTTTTCAAAGGTGCATGATGGCAATCTTCTCAGATTTCATTTGTAACGCCCTCACCATAGGTAGTCCGTACAATTTACTGTTCCGACGACTCATATCTGTTCGGACAGTCAAAATGTCTGGAACTACACCTAAACTATAGTGAGGAGGCATAAATTAATGAAATAAATATTAAAAAAAATATATGAAAAATTTTGAGAAATAAAATAAAATTTAAAGAATTTATTAATTGGTATAAAAAAATAAAATAAAAATAATCCGATGAGCACCATGAAAGGTATTTTGGTCATTTCACCCCTAGAGGTGAATTTTGACTTAAATGTCAAATTAAAATTTGGAAATAGAATAATTAACATAAATTAACTTTATGAATTTGAATTTGAAAAATGAGAAGAGAAAGAAGAAGAAAATAAAAGAAAAGGAAAGAAAAGAAAAGGAAAGAAAAGAAAAGAAAGGAAATAGATTTATGAAATTTTAAAAAAAAAAATAATAAAGTACACATAAATGTATATAAATAGACACAAGAAGACAAAACCCCACCAACCATTCTTCTTCCTCTTCTCTCTTTCTCCTTGCCGTTCCCTTGCTCTCTCCCTCCCCACCATTGTTATCAAGCTTAAAGCTTGATTTCCCAAGCTTTCACTCACCAAAACCCATAGACCCCTTCACAAAAAATTTAGCCCACACCATAAGGAAGCTTTAGATACCCATAAGAAGAAGAAAGATTAAAGTTTGAAGTGGGTCACAAGAGGTTAGTGCACTAATCCCTCTTCTTCTCTTTATTAAACATGAAAAGCATGTTTAGCTAAGCATAAATACCATTAAAACAAAAAGAAAATCTAGAGGAAAGAACCCTTGAATTTTTGGCAGCCATGGAACTTGAAATTTATTGCTTTTAAGTGATGAAAAATGGTTCTATGAGAATGTGTAATTAGTTGAAATGTTTGGGTGTTTGATTGTGTAAATTTGAAACTTTGAAAACTAGGGTTTGTGTAAATGTTGAGGACTTTGTGTAAAATGTTGAAATTGATCTATTGGGATGAGATTGTTGCTTATAGAAGTGTATTGCATGCAAATTGAAGTAAGGAAGTTGGAGGAGGTTGAGTTTTGGAAGTGTCAATTTTCTGCAGGTTGTGTTTGTTGAGGGCAGTGTACATTTTAGGCCATAAATAAAATTGTGTGACCCCAATTGGTATGAGGCCAATTGGAGGTGAAACTAGACCCAAAATAGCCCATTTTCCATGAAGAAACCATGCCCAAATTCTGTCCAAAACTTGACCTAAATACTGCCCAAATTCGGATTTCCCTGCAACCCAACCCAGAAAATGACCAAATGAACAGTACGTGTTCATTTGGTCATAACTCTCTCTATACTGGTCCAAATGACCTAAAATTTTAACCATGGAAAGTTTAGACATAGGGCTACACTTTTCATGAAGACCACTTAACCCAGTTTTGCCTTTAACCAATTCAAATTGTTAGCACAAATTGGGTCACTGAAACTGAACCCAGAAAATGACCAAATGAACAGTACGTGTTCATTTGGTCATAACTCTCTCTATACTGGTCCAAATGACCTAAAATTTTAACCATGGAAAGTTTAGACATAGGGATACACTTTTCATGAAGACCACTTAACCCAGTTTTGCCTTTAACCAATTCAAATTGTTAGCACAAGTTGGGTCACTGAAACTGCCAACCCAGAAAATGACCAAATGAACAGTACGTGTTCATTTGGTCATAACTCTCTCTATACTGGTCCAAATGACCTAAAATTTTAACCATGGAAAGTTTAGACATAGGGCTACACTTTTCATGAAGACCACTTAACCCAGTTTTGCCTTTAACCAATTCAAATTGTTAGCACAAGTTGGGTCACTAAAACTGCCAACCCAGAAAATGTCCCAAAATACTATTCCTTTGGTATTTTGACCATAACTTGAGTTCTATAACCCCAAACTCAGTGATTCAAAAACTGAAATTCAAGTTTAAACATAGAGGAGCAATTGTTATGAAGGAATTGTGACTAAATAGACATCCCAACCTAGTCAAATTCCTAGATAAGGATAACACATCAACATGAACCTAAAGAAAGGTTCATGGGAAAAATGCTATATAGGATAATTAAAATACTCATAAGGAAAATTTAATATTAAAAATGATATGAATATGTAAATTAGGACTAATGTCCTATTAATATGAAATTTATGGTACCAATGAACAGTACTAGATAATAGTAATAGTGAATAGTGCTAAATTAATTAAAAATATTTAATTGCCCATAGTATACCTAGACTTATTTATTTAGTTGGATAAATTGGTATACCAATTAGGGACTACAGATAGCAGTACTGCCTACCGAGAAAATCATGAACTGACAATATATGTCTGGTATGATTGTTCTACAGGCTATATGCCTACTTTATTTCTGGCTTTACAAGCCTGACAGCGGGCCTCGTGCCCGACAGCTGGCCTCGTGCCTGACAGACGTATACTGGATAGACATATGGCTGTCTAACCAGTATACACCCGTACATCCAGCTTTTATAATTTGTTATAGGTTTTCTTGGGCACTGAAAAAAAAAATAATTAAGACTTAAAATACAATAAGTAATCATAAAAGATCCCAATAATGTTAATTATTTCCAAAGAGCAATAAAAATGTAAAATACCCAGAAATTATGAGTTGCATATATTATTTCAAATTATTAAATTATTGTTATTATAAATTATGCACCACTAAGCCTTATGCTTAACGCGTTGGTTTTCCATCGGCAGAGGTATCGAGATCAGCGGCAAAGAGAAAGACACCGAGTACACCGTGAGCTTTGATCAGATCTGCCATTGTCCAGAGTCACCTCACCGGTCTGTTGTATTTTGGTAGGGCCCATGTATAGACTAGTATTTTGGTTCATTATGTTTAGTCATGATGTAATTACTAGTTTATGATGTATTTCATTTTGGATTTGTAATTAAACTTTGAGATTGAAATGAAAACTTGTAATTTATTATCTATGAATTTCTATATGAATGCAATAGATAATACTTCATTTTGAGATCTCATAAATAATTGTAAATGATATGATACATGAGAATATGATATGGAAATGTGTAAAATGAATATGAACATGTTAACAGGTGATTAGTGGAATCCGCCAGATGCTAATAAAACAAGGGAGGCTCTGTCCAGGTCTCCACAGAAATAAGATATAAAAAAAAAAATTCTACACATAGAATACATGTTTTAAATGACATAAAAAGTTTACAATAGATATGATAAAACAAGATAGGGTGCTCCGGCACCGAATGTGGCACTTCTTGCTCGGCTATACTGTAGACGGGTAAGGGGTGTCACATTTAGTGGTATCAGAGCCACTCGCGTGTCCTCTTGGGCGATGGTGGGGCAAACCTCAGCGAGGACGCTGAGTCCCGAAAGGGGGGGAGAAAGGTCCCTTAGGCAAATCCCACATCGGCAAAGCACGGAGATGGTCTTGGGCTCAAAAGTAATGATATATAAGATGGGGGAACTAATCACTAGAGGCGCCTTTTGGTGGAATGGCCTGGAGAGTTGGAAGAACTCCAGGGTTAAACGTGCTCGCTTGAGAGAAATCCCAGGATGGGTGACCTCCTGGGAAGTTCTCCATTCCACCTATGGGACAAAACCGTGAGGCTTATGGCCAAAGCGGACAATTCCTCTAGTGGCTGGTTCTCGATCGTTACAATTGGTATCAGAGCCGCTCGCGTGTCCTCTTGGGCGATGGTGGGGCAAACCTCAGCGAGGACGCTGAGTCACGAAAGGGGGGGAGAAAGGTCCCTTAGGCAAATCCCACATCGGCAAAGCACGGAGATGGTCTTGGGCTCAAAAGTAATGATATATAAGATGGGGGAACTAATCACTAGAGGCGCCTTTTGGTGGAATGGCCTGGAGAGTTGGAAGAACTCCAGGGTTAAACGTGCTCGCTTGAGAGAAATCCCAGGATGGGTGACCTCCTGGGAAGTTCTCCATTCCACCGATGGGACAAAACCGTGAGGCTTATGGCCAAAGCGGACAATTACTCTAGTGGCTGGTTCCCGATCATTACAATTGGTATCAGAGCCACTCGCGTGTCCTCTTGGGCGATGGTGGGGCAAACCTCAGCGAGGACGCTGAGTCCCGAAAGGGGGGGAGAAAGGTCCCTTAGGCAAATCCCACATCGGCAAAGCACGGAGATGGTCTTGGGCTCAAAAGTAATGATATATAAGATGGGGGAACTAATCACTAGAGGCGCCTTTTGGTGGAATGGCCTGGAGAGTTGGAAGAACTCCAGGGTTAAACGTGCTCGCTTGAGAGAAATCCCAAGATGGGTGACCTCCTGGGAAGTTCTCCATTCCACCTATGGGACAAAACCGTGAGGCTTATGGCCAAAGCGGACAATTCCTCTAGTGGCTGGTTCCCAATCGTTACATCATTAAAGATATAATGGAGGTTTTTATGGATGATTTTTCTGTTTATGGATCTTCATTTGACATATGCTTGGCTAACCTTTCTAAAGTTTTGCAGCGATGTGCAGATACTGACCTTGTGTTAAACTAGGAAAAGTGTCATTTCATGGTTCAGGAAGGGATAGTGCTTGGACATTTGGTGTCTAACAGAGGAATAGAGGTTGATAAAGCCAAGGTTGAAGTGATAGAGAAGATGGCTCCTCCTACCAATGTCAAGGGAATTCGAAGTTTCCTAGGACATCTTTGGGTTCTCTGAGACGCTTTATCAAGGATTTTTCTAAAATAGCCAAACCTTTGTCTAATTTGTTAAGTCATGACATACCATTTGTATTTGACCAAGAGTGTTTGGATGCCTTTTGCAGGTTGAAGCAAGCTCTTATCACTGCACCAATCATGCAACCACCTGATTGGAGCCTACCTTTTGAAATTATGTGTGATGCTAGCAACTATACAATTGGAGCTGTTCTTGGTCAAAGAAAGGACAAAAAGGCTTACGCTATTTATTATGCTAGTAGAACACTGGATGAGGCTCAAACAAATTATGCAACAACTGAAAAGGAATTTTTAGCAATTGTCATTGCATTGGAAAAGTTCAGACCTTACATTATTGACTCAAAGGTGGTTATATTTTCAGATCATGCAGCCATCAGGTATTTACTCTGTAAAAAGGAGGCCAAACCTAGGCTCATTAGGTGGATTCTGATGCTACAAGAGTTTGATTTGGAGATTAGAGATAAGAAGGGAGCTGAAAATGTAGTTGCTGATAATCTTAGTAGGTTGAAATTGGATGATGAAGAAATGGATGAAGTCCCTATTGATGAGTTTTTCTTGGATGAACAACTTTTCTCTCTTATTGCTAAACTACCTTGGTATGCAGACTTTGTGAATTATTTATCTTGTGGAGTTTTTGCCTCTAGGAATGACATAGCAACAAAAGAAAAAGTTTTTGCATGAGGTAAAATTTTATAGATGGGATGATCCTTTACTCTTTAGGAGATGCTGTGATGGTTTAATAAGAAGATGTATTCCTGATAAGGAGACACAGAGTATTATGCATCATTGCCATGCTTCTGATTATGGAGGACATTTTGGAATCTCTAAAACAGCTAGTAAAATTTTGCAAGCTGGTTTCTTTTGGCCAAATCTTTTTAAGGATGTGAGGAAATTTGTGTTAGAATGTGATAAATGTCAAAGGAGTGGAAATTTGTCAAAAAGAGATCAAATGCCCTTGAATGATATTCTTGAAGTAGAATTATTTGATGTCTGGGGAATAGATTTTATAGGGCCATTTCCTCCTTCATATGGTAATAGATACATCCTAGTTGGGGTTAACTATGTGTCAAAGTGGGTGGAAGCTATTGCAACTCCAACTAATGATGCTAGAGTGGTAGTGAAATTCTTGAAGAAATTTGTCTTGAGTAGATTTGGAGCTCCTAGGGCTGTAATTAGTGATGGGGGTTCACATTTTTGTAATAAGCAATTTGAGAGCTTAATGAGGAAGTATGGTATAGTGCACAAGATAGCTACCCCATACCACCCTCAAACTTCAGGTCAAGTTGAAATTTCTAACAGAGAACTCAAACATATTTTGGAGAAAACAGTAAGCAATTCTCGGAAAGATTGGTCTGTCAAACTAGATGATGCTTTATGGGCATATAGGACTGCTTACAAAACCCCTATAGGAACTACTCCTTTTAGGTTGGTGTATGGTAAGTCTTGTTATTTACTTGTGGAACTAGAACATAGAGCATATTGGGCCATTCAGACCTTGAATTTTGATCTTAAGCAAGCTGGTGAGAAAAGGTTATTGCAACTTAATGAGCTTGAAGAATTGAGGATGGATGCTTATGAAAGTGCCCGTATTTACAAAGAAAGAACCAAAGTTTGGCATGATAAGCATCTTAGAAAAAAGGAATTTAAAGAAGGTGATTCAGTTTTGTTGTTCAACTCAAGATTGAAATTGTTCAAGGTGGACTGGTCCATATAGAGTTTCTAAGGTTTTTCCTTATGGAGCAATTGAAATTTGGAGTGAAAAATCTGGGAATTTTAAGGTCAATGGGCATAGATTGAAACATTACATAACTGGAGACCCAACAAAAGGAGCAAGCTGTTACAAGCTCTCCAATCCCTCACCTCTTTTTAGTGAAATTCATGAAGAGTCCAGCTAAGGACTATAAATTAGCCCTCTTGGGAGGCATCCCAAGTCCTTTTATTTTGCTTTTGCTGATTTACTTTTATTTACATTGCTTTTGTTTTTATCTTAAATCTCCCCAAATTCAATTTTTGACATTGTTGAATCTTGTCCCTTGTAGATGTATTTCAATGGAGGAAGATTGGTGAACTACTGGGGAGTGATTCTTAATCTAAAATGTGAAATTTTGTCCTTTAAACTCTCCCAAAATTGATTGATTTTTACTGCATAACCTGTGCAGGGTTGCTATCTGGTTTATGCAGAGAAAAAAATGAAATTTTGCAACAAGGAAGGGTCTGCAGCAGATGACTTATGTTCTTGGTAAGGTTGGGTGTGTAACTTTTAAGTATTTGTGCTTATAATGTTAATATGGTGGTAAGTGAGTCATTTTTGCAATTTTGAGCTTATTTGGGTTGTGGGATTCAACGTGGACATACTGCATTTTCTTGGCATAACTTGGGGAGTTCATCATTTGTGGAAAGATGCAACTTTATGCAGATTTTATTGAGTTTTATGTGCTAAAGGTTGATTTGCAGAATTTGAGTTGAAATGGCATGGTTCACAAAGGCCTTTTTATGCAGGATTCACTTCTACAAGCTTGTGTGATGCAATTTTGATGGACTTTGTATATATTGATGTGTTTTTTATGACAATTTCTCATGATTTATGCTTCATAGAATTATATTTCTTCATTCTAGGGTATTTTTCATACTTGCAAATCATTTTCAATTGTAATATCAATCTTGTTGAATTGTGCATAAGTAACTGCATAGCTTATGCAATCCTGCATAAGCACAATTCTTGCCATTTTCATCTCTGTTGCAAACTGCATAAGGAGGTGCATAGCTTATGCAACTCTGCATAGCCACATTTTTGTCAAATTTCAAACTTGCCGAGACTTGCATAAGTGTGTGCATGACTTATGCACTTTTGCATGACTTCAAATCCTGCATTTTCTCTTTCTGCCGAAATCTGCATAAGGAGAGTGCATAACTTATGCACTTCCGCATAACCACAAACTCTGAATTCCAAAACTTGCCGAAAGGTGCATAAGGAGAGTGCACGGCTTATGCACTTCCGCATGACCACCAACTCTGAATTCCAAAACCTGTCGAGAGGTGCATAAGGAGAGTGCATAACTTATGCACTTCTGCATGACCACCAACTCTGACTTCCAAAACTTGCCGAGACCTGCATAAGGAGAGTGCATAACTTATGCACTTCCGCATGACCACACTCTCCAAAAATCAAAACTTGCCGAGACCTGCATAAGGACAGTGCATAGCTTATGCACTTCCGCATGACCACAATTCCTACACTTCCATTTTTAATCGAAACTTCCATAAGTTAGCGCATAAGCTATGCACTCTTGCATAATCAGTTTTTCACACTGTTTATCTTCCACTGAAACCTACATAAGAGAGTGCATAAGTTATGCACACCCACTTTTCCCCTTATGCAGCCTTAACACATGTCCTGTTCAAATCAAAATTTGTTTTCGGCACCCATTTTCCCACCTCCACCTCCCGATATTCCTGTTCACTTTTTTCCCCCCCACGTCCATTTATTCCGGCATTACCCCTCCCTTCTGCTCTACTCATCTTTTCGCCGCCTTAGCCCTAGCTACCCTCTGCATCTTTCATTTTCTCCCTCATCTCCTTCATCCTCACCATCGGCAACCCAATGGAGTCGCCTCCTCATTCCCCTCAAACCTCCCCTCTTCAAGTTTTACCCTTGGCAATGCGGCCTCCCAACCTCGATTCCCCTCCACAAGAAACCCCTCCTCCACCTCCCATAGCCACTTACAAGAGAAAAATCAGGTCGAAATCCACCCGACCCATAGCTTCTGCACCTCCTCTCTCAAAACGTAAAGAACCACCCACCACCCCAATGTCAGAGCCTCCAACTAAAAACCCAAAAACTTCAGCCTCCACACAAGCCAAATCACCCTCTTTCAGCAAAAAGCAGACATCAGTAGCAACACAGGTATCAAAACTACCTTGGCCTCTTCCTGATGCAACTCACAAGGCAGCCTTTAAGAGACTTAAGGAAAGGAGGGTGCAACCCACAAGGTATATTTCTGCAGAGGCCCTCCAATCAGCTAGTTTATTTGATAATGTGGTTGCATACCTTGATGGTATGGGTTGGATGGAATTTGTGCATAAGCAGGAAATAGTTTATCCAGCTCTAGTTTTGGAATTTATTTCCTCATTCTCTGCCACCCTGAAATTGCATGACGTAGATTATAAGCCAACTATGAAATTTAGATGTTTGGGGAAAAATAGAGAGTTATCATTGGACCAATTTCATAGCATTCTTGGGTTTGCAATTGATGGGCTGTTTAGAGTACCATATACAAGGGTAGAGATAGCAAACAAAGGTATTTGAAATGCTGCTCAGTTTTGGAGAATTATCACAAACCAACCTCAGACTTTTTCTGCTGGCAGATCCAAAACTTCTCAAATACTAAACCCTGTACTTAGATTTATCCATAGGCTTATTGCTAGCACTATCTTGGGCAGAGGGACTAGTTCTGGTGCTGTTGGGAAATCTGAATTATTCATGTTATGGTGTGCTTTTCACAAGGTCAAGATTTTTCCTGGTTACTTCTTTTGTGAGCATGTATTACATATTGCTACCAAATCCATAGGTGACATTGTCTTGGGTGGGCTCATAACTGTCATAGCCAACATTTTGGTTTTAATCCGGAAGAGCATCCAATACCAGCACTTTCAGACACTTTATATTTTGATGCTACACACCTATCCAAAACTGGATTCAGTTTGCCACATTCTGACACTGCACAACCAGCAGCAGAAACTGAACCCACTGCACAACCAGAAACACAACCTGTCCCACCAGTCCAACAGCATTCTGCTGAACCTACACCACCCACTCAGCTTGCATAGGACATCCCAACAGATTCTGCACAACCTACACCTCCTGCAGCTGAACCCTCTTCATCCACAACACCCCCTGCCTTCAACACTAAAGCCTTATTCACCTATCTTGAAAGGCTTAGTGATGATATATATTTTGTGGATAGGAAACTTGACATTGGTCTTGATACCCTCAAGGATCGTCATGATCAACTATTTGACTTTGTCATGGAAACCAGAGATAAGCAGAAAGAATTAAAGGAGATGATGAAACAGCTCATGGTTTTTCTGGGAATGCCACCTCCACCTCCATCACCTCCTCCAGCACCATCACTTCGACAGTAACCAGCTCCAACCAGCCCCTTAGCAACATCTTTGGACAAGGGCAAAACAATAGAATTAGATTAGTTTCTGTTTTACTTTTGTTCAAACTTTTAGGAGTTTTTTCTTTGTAGATATGTTCAAACAATTTTAGTTTGTTTTGAATTCTGTTTTTCTTGAAGTTCTATTGGATGGCTATTACATTAGTTTTTCATTGATTTTCATTGCCTTTACTGCCCTTTTGTGCATACTTGTCCATACATTGTATATATTTGCATGCTTCTACTGGTGGTTGCACATTTTTCCTTGCTAATCATCATGTAGCAGCTTTCGAATATATTGCACAGGCTGTGAATCCCCTATGCAAATGTTTTGCATAGCCTGTGCAGTCCTTTATGCCACTCATGCAGAACTGCACAGGCTGTAATCCCCTTATACAAATGTTCTGCATAGCCTGTGCAGTCCTTATTGCTACTCATGCAGAACCGCACAGCTTATGCACCCTACTTATGCACTGTTCTGGACAGCACTTTATTCTGCATAACCTGTGCAGCTTCTTATGCATCCCCATTGTTTCTTGAATTCTCATCTGCTCTATACCAGGTAACTCTTTCTTTTTGCTCTTAAATTTCACAATTCCTGGTAATTACTATTTGCTTTGAGTTTTGCTAATACACTGCTTGAGACATTGAGGACAATGTCCAATTTTGAGTTTGGGGGTATACATTTTAATTTTTGCTACATTTTTTACATTTTGAGTATAGGAACATCTCATCCCATTCCATTTACATATATTGTAAATATTTTACATATACATCCATACATACATATACATAACACATTTACACACACATTATATATCACTTAGAAATTGTACACATTGCACACAAATAGACAAATAGATTTCCTCCATTTAGTTAATGCATTGTTCATTTTTAGGAATCATACATCATGCATTAAAATCTTTTGCCAAATCCCTTGAGTATTGAAAAGTTGCCTATGAGAGTGATTTGACTTACCTTTAGTTGGGTTTGTGGATTGAAAGTTTCCTAAGAGGTGCAAGGTTTTGAAGTGTCTATCCCTTGCCTATATCTTCTTAGCCAAAAAGCCATCCAACTAGTCCTTTAGAGATTGGAGTGTTTAGAGGGAGTTATTGGATATAAGGTAGTCAAATGATGTCTCACCAATCCTAGAACAAATTTTCTAAACCTTTCAAGGTGAAATACCAGCTTGTACTTGAAAAGAGAGATGATTAGGCATTCTTTGATTTAAACCTTTTCATTTTAAACTTTTGGCCCTTGTCCTAATTAAAATTGACCCTTGCAAACCCCTTTGAGCCTTTTTATTCCTAATTTTTCTTGAAACCCTTATTGCTACCTAGCCAATGAACCAAACACTCCAACCCTTTTCATGAGAATAATTATTTATAATATTAGGTACATAAAAAAAAAGAAAAAAAAAGAACAGAAAAGAAAAAAAATATATACAATAAAAGGGAGAAGAAATGCTTGTCATCTTGTAAAAATGCTAGTATATGTGCTTTTCACTATTGTCATTCAAAATGAAAGACATCCACCCAAAGTATTAAAAGAAATGAGTTTGGGGGTGGCAATTTTAGGGACAATCATCAAAAGAAAATGCAAAATACAAGTTAAAGAATCAAAATGTCCCTCCATTTTTATGTGTTTTGTAAAATATGCTAGCACTTGACAATTCTCATTGTGTATTTCTCCTCCATATATATATTTAAAAAAAAAAGGAGAAAAAGAAATAATATAATAAAATAAAAAGTGTACCTTATGTTGTCAAGATTGAAAATATTCTCATGCTTTGAATCCTTTTTACCCATCTTTCTTCTTAGCCTCATTTTGAACCCCATGGCCCCATTACATCCCTAAAAAGACCTTTGATCTCTTGATAGTACTTGCTACATTAGTAGAGATGGGAGTAGGGAATTTGCCTATGGGATTGGAAAACTATTCATTCATTCATTCAATTCCATCATTCCATATAGAGACACTTTGACTATTGATTATCCTAGAATTCCTTTTGAGCATGACTCTCTCTTTTGATTGGTTGGTTTGGGAATTTTGAATGATAATTGACTTGATGGCTAAGCGGTGAAAGCTTGGATAAGCACTAGATTCTTTGCATTTTGAAGGATGGGTATATGGATTGTTGGTATGGCTAAAGGGGTGTTAAGTTACTTTAATAGGTGATTTTCATAGCTCTTTGGATAAGGCACCCCTAAAAATTGCATCACATTTTAAAGTTTGCTTGAGGACAAGCAAAAGCTTGAGTTTGGGGGTATTTGATGCATACATTTTGCATAATCATTTAGGTTTAATTTCATAGCCATTTTATTTGATTATTAGTCACTTTTAGCTAATTTCATTAGTCATTTAGTTAGTTTTTCATAATTGTCAATTTTTGGATTAATTTGTAAATTTTACTTTATTTTGTAGGAAAAATGGTGTTTTTGGAAGGACTAAAAAGAAATTTTGCCATTGAGGAGTGATCTCTACAGCCAAATATGTCAAAAACAAGTTTCAAAGTTGAAATATGCATTGGCCAAATTGCGCATAAGCAGAGTGCATAGGTTATGCAGATCTGCATAAGGAGAAGAAACACTGTTCCAATACCTGCTGAATTGTGCATAAGCAGAGTGCATAGCTTATGCAGATTCACGCCTCCCTTATGCAATCTCACGGAATTGTGCATAACCTATGCGCCTAGTCATGCAGTTTCGCATAAGTGAACCAGAAACAGCCGAAAACTGCATAAGGGACTGCATAACTTATGCAGTCCACTTATGCAGTCCCACAAAGACTTCATTAATGAGCTGGCAGAAGATTCCCTCAGAAAATCCCTCCTCAAACACACCATTTTAGGGCTCCATGTCAGAAAATGCTATAAATATGCCCCATTTCCCATTTTAAAGAAAGGGAATAAAGAAAGGAAGGAGAGAAAAAGGAGCAGGAGCAGCTGAAGAGTCACAATCATTTTCCACACCATTTCCAACCAGATTTGGAGATTTCTTTCTTTTCTTACATTTTTCCTACCTTTCTAGTGTTTAGTTTCTTGTTTCTTAGCTTAGATTAAAGCTTTATTTCCTTATAAACTCAGAATATCTTGTAAACATTATGGATAGTGAGTAGTTTTAATTTGATTCTGGAGTAAGGGTTGTAATATTTGAGATATTTTGTGGATTTTGATTGGGTAATCCATATTTTGTGGTCTTAATGAGTTTTATTCATTTCTTGTGTGCTTAATGACATGCTTAGTGTAGGATCCCATTAAGTGATGTTCTTAATCCATGGTTGAGGCACCGAAAGGAGAAGGCCTTGTGATAGATAATCAAGAAATTGGACTTAATTAACTTAGATCTAGAAATAGACTAAGGATCAAGAGGATTCACAGATTAATTAAAGAACCTAATGGGTCTTAATTAACTCTAACTCCACGAAAGTAGGATTAGATTGATTAAGGCACGCTTTGTCTCACTCGAAAGGGTATTCAAAGGATTTAAGAATTAATCTTCTTAAAACCCGTAAGTTCCACAAGATTGGATAACCAATTTAAAATCCCAAAATAGCTCGAATATGAAATCCCGAACTCCGGAATCGCCTTTTTATCATTGTTAATTTCTAATCAAATTTAATTGCTTGCCATTTTAAATCTTGCCATATTTGAAATTGCTTATTTTAATTTGATGCAAATTTAGTTAAATCATTACATAGTTGAATAGATTATTAATTTTGCACATATAGATTTCACACTCCAATACCCATCAATTTATTGCTTTAATTTCAAAAATAGTTCAATTTAGTCAACTTTTTATATCAAAAATTCAATCATTAACACAACTCCTCGTGGGAACGATATCTTTTCTATATTACTTGTACGACCCGTGCACTTGCGGTTGGGCCACATCAGGTAATGTATAGGACTTTTGGATTTTTACACCTTTTGGTTATGAACATGAACTTTCATATGGTTGTTCTTAATTCTGGTTTTAAGTCTAATAAATTTGGATAGACTCACATGGGTGACCTAAACCATATTTCTAACAAGTGGTATCGTCTTGTTTACCCTAGTCAACATGCTTCCTCAATCTCTAAATGCTAGGAGGAATAACTTTTCATAAACTATTTCCTTAATCTATAAATACTAGTATAAATATTATGCTATCAAATAATATAAATAAGAGAGATAGTGCTATGACTAGTGTTAAATCATTAAATACTACTTTAAAAACTATTGCTAAACAGAACTTAAAGATTAGGAAAAACTTAATGATGGACATTGAACTAAACCCAGCCATCATGCTTTATGCTTAATAATTAATTTAAATCTTTTGTTAGTCATGTGGTAAGGCGATATCACGTGCCAATTTTCCCACACTGTCTATGTTCTCTGTTTGGTCAAAGGCACACTATTCATGGTATAGCCAGGAGATTTGCGCAAACCCACTTAACAACCGACTTAATCATTTGACCTGATACATAAAACTATTACCTATACAATCAGAGTAATTTTTTAATTTTATATATTTTTTAATAATATCATATACCAGAGACTTAATTTAAAATTGTCAGGATGCTAAGATAGTCGCAAATGAAGTAATTGTGTAATTTGAATCATTAATTGATATGAATATTACGTATTTTTACGTGAAATTCACATTAATATGGAAACCAAGGGTATATGCAATCAAGTGTATCATTTAACTTGTCCTAGGTTTGCATTAAAACAAAAATTTAATAATAAAAAAAAGAAAAAGAGAAAATATGGGCAAGAAAATCTTTTTATTATTTTTAAGAATAATAAAAAGAAGTGTGTTTTTAGTAATACAAAAGTTATAACCCACGCAATACGGCTGGTATAATTTTTTATTATGAAAATTTTTATAATTTTGTAAATAAATAAATATATAATTATTATTTATAAGTTATTATAAAAATTAGTTAACTATTTTCATTTCCCACACATAAAATACATCCAATCAAAGAGAAGCTGCTTGTGGAAGAAATTGTGAGCGGAGAAGCAGAGAGGATTTATTGATTAAAATGTTGTTACACATGTTAAACTTGTCCCCATTTATTGTATCTCTAATTGGTTTGATTCGATTGAGGGTTCTCTAAGAAGATTTTCTTTTCCTCTTTATTTTTCTCTTTTTCTCTAGAAAATGGCCAGTGATTGAATTGGTTCTTAAAGGTCTCGTTGAGCAACAAAGTGAGAGACTGTGATATTTAATGAGCTTAAACAATGAGGTGTCATCCTTTTTTTAATATTTTATTCATTAAGATAATTTGTTTAATCCTAAAAATGAAAATTTACTTAAAAATAAATATTAATATATTAAAAATTAAAAATATAACTCCGATAATCAATATCATATACTTTTAAACATTTAAAAATAAGAAAGTATCCATCAAATTTTTTTTTTATGATATAACTCATTAATTATCATTTAATATTTTAATTTTAAATAGAAATTATTTATACATAAAAACATTAAATGAGTTTAAAAATTAATATTTTAGTTATAATTTAAACATATCATTTTTAAAAAATTTATTTCATTAATTATCAAATCAAAATTTATTTACAGCTTTTTATTTTTTGAATTAATCAATACAAGTTTTGGTTGTTAAATTTTATAAAAATACATATCTTAACCTTATAAGAGATTTTATGTTTTGATTTTAAAGAAACTCTTTTGTAACATTTTTAAAAGCTAAAAATCTGCTGCTGTAATTTTTATTAAAAAGAAGGTAAAAAAATGAAATCCAAAATGGTAAAAAGCAACACAACATTAAGCCCTGAGGAAGTTTCAGAGCATCAACATCGAAATTTTAAAAACAGATTAAATAAAACAGAAATTCCATCCGTTTCGTAAACCCACAATTTAATTATTTTTCTTTATTTTCCTCCCTCTGAAACTCAAATTCAATGTAAATAATATGAAAGAGAAATATGGAAAAAGAAAATAAAATTATTATAACTTATCCTTTGGGATGGACAAGAAATAATACCATAATTGACTTTATAATTGGTCCAGAATTTGGATAATTCCTTTGAATTTCCTAAAATTTGTTGAAGCTTAAGAGTATGATTTTAAAGAATAATATTAATTTTTTTCAACTTTAAAGTTAATAATAAATCGCATAAAATTAATATTCACACCCTAAATCAATTCTAAGTAAAAAATAAAACTTTAATGGCCTTTTTTTTTATGATCAAAACTTTAGTGGTAATTGATAATAAGTTGCTTCATATTGATAGCCACCTGATGAACAGAGCTTATGGTTTAAAGAAATATTAAATGACACAACTTTATAGATAATGATATATTGCATAAAGCTAATATTCAAACGTTATATAATGCTCATGTAAAAATTTAAAAAAAAAATCATTATGTGATAAAAATTAATTATTGTTAGTCAAAATTAATTATTGCTAGTTAAAATAGTAAAATAATGGTTTTTATAGTAATTAAAAGAGAATAATTATTATTTTTATTGAGAAAATTGGAATTTAATGCATAATTTTAAACAAAATTTGATTATGCATCTTGATTTGCTAGAAATTTAATATTACATATTTATTCATTCCTTACAAGAAATCTTCGGAATAAATGAAATTTAAAAACGAGTTAATTCTGTTTATAATTTGAAATAGCTCTAAAGCAAAATATAATCAGGGACATTAGAAACGAATTTAAAATGTTTAGATTGGAAACTGATAAATATTGAAATTTTGAAACGGATTAAATATCCTTTCTGATTTACAAATGGAAATTCTGTCCATTTATAAATCCACAACTTTATTATTTTTCTTTATAATATTTAACTAGTCATTTTGTTTACATATTACATAAATTATTCATTATTTTATTTTAGTAATATTAATTAATATATTTTTCTTTTTTTATTTTTTATATTATTATAATTATATTATAAAATTATGTTAATGATAAAATTTTTAATTAATCACAATTTTATTCAGGTGATAATAAATTTTTTAATGCTTGAAATTATAAACATAAGAATTTTAAAATTTTTTAAATGATGTTGTAAAAAAGAAATTTAGATTTTTTTTTTGTATGAGATAAGAATTTGAGAGTTGAAATTTGAAAAAAATCTAAAAATTAGATGTTTAATATAATAAGTTAATTTAATGCATAATTTTTAAATAAAATTTGATTATTCATCTTGATTTGCAATTGCCAAAAATTTAATATAACATTTGTATTAATTCATAACAAGAAATCTTCGAAATAGAAATGAAATATAATTAAAAACGGGTTAATTCCATTTGTAATTTGAAACAACTCTCAAACAATATATAATCAAGGACACTAAAAACATATTAGAAATTAAAGGTTTAGAAACGAATATTCCAAATGGATACGATTATGTTTCTAATAAAGTTCAAAAAATTTATGCTAAATTTTTGCATGGAATCACAAATAGATAAATATTATCGAAATTTTGAAATGGATTAAATATTATTTATAATTTGTAAACAGAAACTCATTTATAAATTTACAACTTAATTATTTTTCTTTATAATATTTGATTGCAACTTTATAAGCGTCTCTCTCTTTCATAAAAACTCAAATTTCTAACTCATTGAGTAGGTTGGGATAGACACAATGCAAGGAATATTACCATGGTTAACATTATAATTGGTCTGAAATTTGAGTAATCTCTTTGGATTTCTTAAAATTTGTTGAAGCTTAAGAGTATGTTTTGAAAGAATAATGTTAATTTTTTTTCTAATTTAAAGTTAATGATAAATTGCATAAAATTAATATTTATACCCTCAATCAATTCCAAGTAAAAAATAAAACTTTAGTGGCTTTTTTTTTATGATAAAAACTTTAGTGGTAATTGATAGCCACATCATGAACAGAGCTTATGGTTTAAAGAAATATTAAATGACGCAGCTTTATAGATAATGATATATTGCATAAAGCTAATATGCAAACGTTATATAATGCTCATTTAAAAATAAAACGAAATCATTATGTGATAAAAATTAATTATTATTAGTCAAAATATTAAAATAATTGTTTTATAGTAATTAAAAGAGAAAAATAATTATTTTTATTGAAAAAATTGGAATTTAATGTATAAATTTAAATAAAATTTGATTATTCATCTTGTTTTGCTAAAAATTTAATATTACATTTTTACTCATTCATTACAAGAAATCTTCGGAATAAATGAAATTTCGTTTATAATTTGAAATAGCTCTAAAACAAGATATAGTCAAGGATATTAGAAACGGATTTAAATCCACAATTTAATTATTTTTTTATAATATTTAAAGGGTCTTTAACTTAACTATTTATTTTTAACTTCCAACTTAAATGTATTTTTAATTTATAAGTTAATTTAAAAATAAGTAATTAGTTGTTCAGTAAAATTACTTAAAATTAACTTTTAAATAGTTTAAATATTTAAACAAAAAGCACTTAAAAGTAATTTAATTTATCAAAATGATAAAAAATGATATGTCATTAAGTATTGTAATTGTTAAAATAGGATAATATTGATATTTTAAAATATTATTGGGATAATATAGTCTTTTATTGAGTTAAAACATAATTTTAAAATAAGTAGATAAGTCCTTACTCATGACCGATGACTTATTTTAAGTAGCTTTTTAACTTATAAGCTAAACTGAACACTAATATACTTATGATTTTTTATTTATAAATAGGTCTGATTGACTTGCAAACCAAATCAAATATCCTCTTAATTGCAACCTTATAAATAGACAATAAAGCACCTCTTTCTCTTACTAAAGCTCAAATTTCTAACATGTCCTGTGGGTGAGGATAGACATAAGGAAAGGGAATTGACGAGAGATTAATTTTCAATGAAAATAACATGAAAGAGAAATGTGGAAGAAGGAAACAAAATTATTGTAACTTGTCCTATGGGTTGGGCAAGAAATAATATCATGATTATGTCGATCTAACTGTATGGGCCAAATTATCACTAGAATTTTGGTCGGTATAAGGCCTTTGAAATCCGTAATAAATCATACCATTTCTAAACTCATAATTAGGGCCAAACTCAAGACTCAAAATACAAGAATAAAATATTATGAAATGTTATAACGCGATTATAAAATAATTTAGGGACCCAATTCAACCCAATACATGTCAAAATTATTACGTAATAAAATTAATTATTATTAATCAAATATTAAAATAATTGTTTTTATAGTATTTAA